>NC_045695.1:13868941-14168941 GCF_003331165.1 Xiphophorus hellerii | reverse complement strand
CCTGAATAATTTCATCACTTCACCTGAAAGCCACAGTAAATGATATTTCATCAACTAATCAGTCTCACGATCCCATTTGAAGCATGAATTGTTTTCCTCTCCTTTGAGATAACAGTTGAAAGTTTTATTGTCAGGATTATTTATTTATAGGATTATAGAGAAATAGAAGAAAAATTAAGTTTGCTTTCTGTTCTGGATAAATCTTCTGTTTACTGTTTTCATTGCTTTTCACTTAGAAAGTGGCAGATAGCCTGGTTCTGGTTCTGGTTCTGGTTCTGCTGGAGGTTTCCTCTCCACTGTCGCTACATTCACGCTCCGTTTAAGGGATTGCTACAAAATCAGTGGCACGGTGCCCTGAGTGATTATTGCAATCTGCTGCGTTTCGTTCCATTGATAACTTTTTATTTGACCAGTTTGAACAATAACCTTAACTGGACAGCATTGTTTGGTAACTGGGATGCAGTTGCCTTGGAAACTGTAAGATTGGTTTGAATTGACTTATTCTTGTACACAACATTACCCAAAGCAACTAATAAACCAAGTTGTGGAATAAAAGTAATAATTGAGAAAACCTTAATCAGATCAAATTTAAAGTATTAAAGAGGATGGAGAAAAAGCACATTACTTTTATTTGACATGCTGATAGTATCTGTTGTTTTGTTCCAGTGTTGTTTGTGCTTTGCAGGGCAGGAAGTCATTTTAGATTCAAACAGTGTAACAAGTTTCAGTCGTGATTTTTTGTTCTGGACGTTTTGGAACAGAATATTTTAGAGTTTCACTCTAAAATATAAAACTTAGTGTAGCGGAGAGTCCAAACACTCAGGCTTGGCTTATATGGAGGATAAAAGTTTATAAAAGTTTGGTTCTGCTGTGGGAAAATGAAAAGAGACTTAAGAGGTAATTTAATCAATGTATTGGTGGTTTTAATAGAAACAAAACAGAACAGCAACAACTTTAAACAATCTGATTTTTCGGTGTGAAAGTGTGTAGCAACATCAGCAGTGACCTTTTCTACATGAATAAGCTTTATATATAATATAATTCATGGAAATCTGTGTATGTACAGCATCTTTTTTATTCAAATTTGTTTCCAAAAAATCAGAAAACTGATTTAAAAATCAGTATTTTTGACTTCATACAGATGTAATGCAAATAAAAGTCAGCATCTCCTCGGTTCATTCAGAATAAACAAAATATATTCATGTTTTGAATAGACTTAAAACCATCAGGAAGATCTCTCAAATCTCTCCTGCTACTCTCGAAGCTCATAAATAAAGATTGCTACTTAAACAGTTTAATTAAATAAGTTAGGGCTGGGGTCTGTTATTCCCTAAGGTTATCGTATCCCATGACAGTGAAATCATTTAGAACGACGCCATATTTTGGGGCATTTTCCCCCTCAGTTTGTTTTCCTAACAATGACAACAAACCGCAGCGCCGCTTCAGAAATAGCTGCTTTTTCAAAGCCGATGTCCATGGGCAATTTGCAGCTTGCTTTAGAAACAAATTACTGATCTAAAAAAAAATGCTACATATACAAGGACTTTGAAGTACAAATGGTTCTTATCAAGTTTGTCCAGCTGTTTAAAAGACACCCTGTCCTGCGTTTGTGTGTTTTATACGTTTAGCTTTCCCCAGAATTGCCTTTTATTCATGCAAATCTCATTCATTGTAATTCAACACATGACCGAAGTGCTTTTACTCAACAAACAAGTGGATTTATCGCCTAAACAGAGTCGGAAACTTATGAGTTTGATTTGTTTAGCTGTAGTTTTCTTTGTTACGTAGCGATGAATGCTTCTTGAACTTCCCATATCACACAAATATGTTGTGGAATAAAAGTTTAAAATGTTTTATTGGATAAAACATTTGAAAGGTGTGCACTCTTTACTTGGATAAAAAAATATCTGAAAGTTTAAACATCTAAATGAATCCAGACCTTGAAACTTGTGAATATATTCCTCATATGATGCCGTTCCTTCATGGCCATTGAATACAAATTCATTCAGCAGTTTTACAGATTTTTCTCTGTTAAATATTTCAAACCAGGAATCCTTTTCCTCCCGTCTCTCAGCTTTGTACCACTTGCCGTCGGTCTGTCACACGAAACACCTCCAAGTTTGCAGCTGAAGCTTTGAAAAAAAAAATAAGGAAGCGAGGAAACCATGACTTCGCTGAGAAACGTTTAATTTCAGGGAAAACATGCTGTGGTTTAAAACACGGACTTCTCCATGATGAACGTTGCTCTTCTCATCCTATTACCTGAGGGCGGCCACTAAGACAGATTGTGACATTTTTCTCCGGGTTGCAAGCCCAGCATGTGTGAGGAAGCTATTTCAGCTCCAGAAAAGATAAGTGTGAGTGTGTCTGCTGGCGCCTCGTCCTTGTAATAAATGTAAAATGGACGTTAAAGAGCTGATGGTAGAGATATTTCCAGGTTGGATTACTGGCTGCTTTAAGATTGTTTCAATTAACACTTCCACGGATGGACTCTGCTCCTCCACACCTTCCTGCTGTAACGCAAACACGCTCATGACGATCAGCCTTAATCCATTTGCGACGACCCGGGACATGAAAGCGGCCCGCGTCTGAAGTCGACGCATTTTAATTAAGCGGGTTTACTCGATCGCTATCGGAGAGCATTATCAGAAACCCGCATGTGTGGCGCATTTTGGAGATGCAGGGATAACACACTCCGCTCCTCCTAACCGTCTCCACTTGAAAGAACGAGCTAATCTGGTTTGACACTGGTTTGAAGTGGAGTTTTTACGCTGATTTCAGGGTCCAGGATTAGATGCACAATGATAGACAACAGATGGAGGTTTGCACACAAAACTTAAAACAGCAGAGCCAAGAAAAATAAAATACCTTTTTATTTTGTTTAGGGTAACACTTTCAACACTTTTTACTTGATACAAGCATAGAAAACATTTTATTGTTCTAAATTTATATCTTTGTGTGAAGAAAGTCATATTTTGTTAGTATTGGCATAATCTTGGAAGAAAAAAAATTTAGGAAAATAAAGCCTTTTGTTTTAATTTAAATGTGATGAAAGAAAATATGTTTTCTACAGAATTGCAGTTAATTACCAAAACAATAGAGATCCTACAAACCTTTTCAAAATCCCACAAAACTTCTGTTTTCTTATTTTAATTGGAATTACCAAAGTTATTTCTATTTGCTAAATGCCAAAATAACAAGAGAAAGAATATTATAAATAATGGTTTTTCCAGGTTTACAAAAGTTTTTCTTCCAAATGTAACAATTATCATTAAGATCAAGCATTTCCACTTTAATTTTAATTATCAATCTATAAGTGAACTTATATTAAAAAACAAATATGACATTTGACATTGTTTCTCTCTCATTTAGCAAACTGGAATAATTTTGGTGATTCTAACTGACCTGTAAAAAGAAAACTTTGATCAGATTTAACTTCAGGCGATGAGGAAGAAAATGCTGTGCATTTTTTCATTGTATGCAAACTTCTGGTTTAAACCGAACTTCACTGCCGACTGGTTGTTGTTTAGGTTGAAAGCCAAGAAACATAAATATGTTGTTAGCTAAACGCTAAGGAGACTTTAACTGGTCATATGGGACTGAAATATGTTTTTGGCATCAAACAATCCAGGATGGTTTCCTGGAAGAGAGAGGTTTAATATTTTATACTTTGTTTGCTTTGCAAAGATTTAAATGTGTTTATGCTTGACTTAATGAATGGCAGTTTTATAGATGTTTATGGCAGGCTGTAGAAAAGGGAGAAAGCTATTTGGACTTTGAAAAGTGCTGCGATATTCAGCTCTTAAAAGTTCTTCTCATTTCTTAGGTCATATCTTGTCACGATGCCAGTCAAATCATATTTATTAGAACTTTAAATGATTGTTTAACTCGACTGATTTAATAGTCCCTCTGTTTTATATCCAGATTTTACTGCTTTGCAGTTATGACTACCTAAAGGACAGTGGTGCAGAATTTAAGAGTTGAGGATATTGCTACTGACTGAACCCTCCTGCGTTAAATCATTACTTTAAAAGATGAGAAGAAGCTTGTGGTTGAAGGACATGCAGCTTTAGAAAACAACAGCAGATCGTTTGTTGTTATCTTAACAGCAGATGCTAACAAATGTTAGCTGTGGAACCTCGTTTGAGGAACTTCACATCACGCAAATGTGACCCAAATACTATTTTTGGTTTTGCCCATATGCACTTTTTAATGGAAGTCTGAACGATCTTTAGATACACCCAAAAAATCCAATTTGTGCCACTTCCAGATTACATTATTAATGTGAGACATGGATCATAAATCTGCATCAGAAGAAGTCAGATTTGGTAAATCCGGACGTAAAAAATGCTAATTAACTTTATATTTTCTTGCCTCCCTTCATCTCAAAGTTGCTCAACAACTTTAAAACCAATCCATAGGTGGTGGCATCCATGATTAGTGCTGTAAATATCACGTTGCTGTGCGACGTCAACGTTCCTGGGGTTGTAGATTGTTGACACAGAAAGTCTGAATGTGGTCGCAACTATTAATTACGTTTGCACAACCACGCAAAAAACATTTGATTTCATCAACAAATCTGAATTGAGCATCCAAAACCTGTTGCATGAATGTAACCCTAACTAACGCAGGCAATGCAGCACAGCTAGACGTGCTCAGAAGTTAGAAAAGTATAAATCCTACTGGCTTCTAAAGATCTATTGATTTTGATTTGCTGAGGTTATTTCTGGATGATTTGTTGTTAGAAACTGTTGCTGTTAGACTGGTCATTTTATTGAATGCTAACATTAGCTTTTTCAGAGATACCTGCTACCTGCAGAATGTAATTTTACCTTTAATATTAACAGGGACAGGCTTTGCCTATGCTAATAAATAAAAAAAAAAATTATTTTATCTCATTGTAACAATCCACTCTGTGGCTGACCCGTGATGTTAGCATATAACTTATTCCACTCTCTCAACCATGCTAAGTAGGTTTTAAAGTTAACAACTGTTTGTGTTTTGTGTGTAAGTTATTGGAAATTTGAATCTGAAGCAGAAAATCCAGGACACCATGAGTCATTCTGGTTTTATAATGTATTTTATGTTCTGGTAAATGAGAACAGGAACCATGACATCACCATTTGACATCTGATTGGCTTCTGCTGGCTTAAAATGGAGGTAGAAGACTTGAAATATGAACTTTTTTTCTCTAAATGTTTCCTGTTTTGATATAACGTAATATAAAACTTTGAAGGTAATTTTGGAATCTGGAAATACACAAAACAACAGAAAGAGTTCATCCCATCTCAGAGCTGAGATTTCTACATTTTAGAAACATAAATAAATGTCCTTTTAGTACAAAATAAGTTGTAGTTTTAATAACTTAAAGCATAGAAAGGCAACAAATTAATAAATGTAGGGACTAAAATAAATTTGCTTCCCAACTGGAGCTCTTACCAATGCTGTGTACCTTCTGTGCTGTTTTTAAATACGAACTCTTACTGGGTTTCCTTCTGTGTTTCTTGAATTTTCGCATTACAAAGAGTAAAATCATAAAGCTATGCCTGGGTGACCAAATTTAGCATTTATTTACAAATGGAAGTTATTTTTCCCCTTCCCGTGTAAATGCATTAGGTAAAACGGTATATTCTGCGCGGTGAAATGACGTGACGAATAGCACTGTCACATATATAAGACTACGCCAAATCGATTTAGCATGCAGTGATAAAGGCTGTGTTTGTGCTAATGTTTGCGTGACTGGCGTGGGATGCTCCGGCGTTCTTTCAGGGCGTTTCATCAGTTCAACTGGCCGCTGCACAGCAGAGCGCAGCTCGTTTGTCTTCACTTGCCTCGTGTGAGACCAAACTGGATTACCCTGAAGTTCGCTGATATATTGGGGTATTAATGAAAGGGAAGAGAGCGAGGGAGCGTCTGACGGTGTTTGGCTGGCTGCTGTACTGCAGCACTGGCAGATAATGTCAGGTGATGACGACGGTTATAATGAAGGTGAAGCAAGGAGGGACTTTTTCTCTCAACTTTGGTTGCATCATTGACTTTGGAGCAGCTTAAATTTCTTTCTCTGAAACCAGTTGAGAGTTTGGACCTGTCTCTTGCTTAAAAACTTATCCTGGTTTAATATTTAAATTCATATCAATCATGTCTTAGTGCATTTCTCTATTATCCTTCCTCTTGTTATATGTATGTTTGGTGTATTTTAATGAATGTTTGTATCTAAGCACAATGTCTGCCATGACTTCTGGAGATTTCTGTTACTCTTTTTGTTTTACCAGAATTTTATCAGCAACAAACTTCAAACTAGCCTCAACATTTTTCTTCAGTAGTGGAGTATTGTGCAGTGACACCGAGCGTCTAATGCTTCAAGTCAGACGCTTAACATTTTGCTCTAGGCGGTCGTTGAGAGGAGACTCCTTGGCGTACGTGTCTGTCAAACTCTTCCACTGTCTCTTGCATATTTCGTCTAAATAATATGTTTATTTGACGTGACTCAATGTTTTTGCTGGACAGATTTGGATAGCTGAAATGCGGGGAAATATTTTAAAATAATAAAAGTTACAACTTGCATCACATTTCAACTTCCTCGCTGACCCTCTGATCCAAGGTCCTTTGTATTCCTGTCTCTGTAGCCACAACTGGATTGGTCGTAGATTATCGGACGAGAGCAAAAAGTGAAATTTTTCACGTCGGAAAATTCACCACTAGGTGCTGGTTGACGCTCTGGATTGAATGGCGGAAGTTCAGATTTTCCAACTCCAGCGTTGGAGGTATTGGACGCGCTTGATGTGCGTCGAACGCTTGAAGCGCTTCAATCGTGCAGCGACGCGCCTTCACATAGATTTTGAATGAAAACTGGACACTCCTGACGCTCAGATCGCGTTTGGTACGCAGCATCAGTGTATTCCTCAGTGTTTTTATGTGAAAATTGTTCCTGAACTTGTGATTCCAGGTTTTTCTAAATCAAGTGGCATGTTAAGCGAAACTGCTCCTAATATTATTCTTGTACAGTACATTGATATTAAAACCTTTTTAGTTGGAACTAAACCAGCTGACGATGAATTGTTTTTTAAATACTGACAGATTGCCTTTTTACATCTATTTTGTTTCATGATTTCAGTTATAATTCCCTCTGTCCTTGCACTTTATGACACACAACTTAAACATTTAAAATATCTTTGTATGTGAAAATGAGTTGGGATTATCCAGGACAGGAAAAGGGCAGATACATCCTTGCAGACCACACACATCCTGGACACAATCTGTTTGGTGTTTTCCTTCAGGTTTGCACTACGGATCGCTTTCTGCTAGAAACAACTGTCACAACATTTCTACTGATAACCAATTTTTCCATTATACCACCAATATGCCACCTTTTATTCAGTCTTCAGAGAACAAGCTGGATGTTTTATTGGACCTTTTGTGAAAGTAACTCCTTGACTCTACAGAAAGTTTGCAGGAAGACCATCCTGAAATTGGCAAAAACTTCCACTTTTAACTCCAAGTCACTGACAGCATCCCTCGACTCATAACAAAAGTTGTGCTTTGGGTCAGAAAGGGATCATACCTTAATCCCAAACCATCAAACGTTCTATTGATTGCTTGTGACGCTTAGATTTCTTCTTTTTCCTCCTTTCTCCTTCCACTTTCCTTTTATATCCCGGCCGTGACAGCTGAAGGCTGTCAGGAGCCAGGCGGCCCGCGGGGGTAACTAACACACCAGCACATCAAAGCCTCATCATCAAAGAGCGCCATCTGTCCTGCTCTGTCGGGCGTCCGCTGTCACACACTCTGGGCTGTTCACCTACAGTACCAACATTACGCAACACAGGTGATTTATGGTGTCAGACCTAATTAGCTGTTAAAGGAGCTTAAAAATACGCAGTTGGTTCTGTTCCCGGAGCCTTTGGTGAATTCAGTTTTTACTATTTTTCCAATAATGATCTGGAGCTGTTAGTTTTGCTTAAATTTTAAAGACATAAATCCATTTTGTTTACCGTTTATCTCCAAGGTGGAGGTGAAAGGTTCAGAGAAGTGCTAAATATTCTGTGAAGCACTTTGTTTTCTTTTCAGCAGCAGATATCAAGGAAAATCAATGAGAAGTGCCAGAAATACTGCAGCAGCATAAAAGTTATGCTTTAAAAATGAGACGGTTTTAAGACATACAGATGAGGTAGAGCTGTGGGATCTTGTAAGGATGGAAATATTTTTTTTTGCATTTGGAGAGTCTTTTTCCTGGAATTATTCATTGAATTTCCTCATATTTTACATCTATTTTGTGGTTACTGGTTTCAAACTACGCTCCTTTTCTTTTACATTGTTTTCTAAAAAATAACATACCATTGAACAAGTGTCAAACTCAGGGCGCGGGGGCCAAATCTGGCCCACCACAGCTTATTATGTGACCCTCTAGATGCTAAAGGGACACAAAATAGAACCGTCAAGATAAGAGTTTGCTTAAATATTATTTTATTGATCAAATCAAATCAGTTTTTGTCTGTTTACTGCCAAATTACATCAATTAGTCCCTCCACTTTTCTGCGAATTATTGTGGAAATTCACGTAAATCCTTGCAATATTCGCACTGATACATAATTGTGAGTTTATTGCAGATTTTTGGCTAAAATGGTGACAAATATTGGATCCAAGTGACCTTTTACTCCCACCTGCAGGTGGCAGTATTTCTTACTTCTACTAAACATCTGCCTCAACCATACTTAATTTATAATCCAATGTTAAAAAGTCGCATTTCCCATCGTACATAAGTGCAAATATTTCTAAAGTAGTACCACAAACACTTTGATTTTTATTGCAGAAAATCCCAAAAACAGTTATGAAATCCTGGAGGGGCTGAAAAGATGTTCAGTTTGATTTAATTTTAAGAATGTATTCATATTTTAACAGTTTGTTAAAGGGTTTTAGCAACAGATTCTGGCCCTTTAAGATCATTCATGATTTTGATTTGGCCTAAAATTAAATGGAGTTTGACACCCTGCCATAGAAGAAAATGCTTCCGTTCACTTTTTGCAAGTGTTGCACATTTTTCTCCATATAAAAACTAAAAGTAGAAATAAAATGTTGGTTCCTTAAAAACAACAAATTTCCTATTGTGCATATTTATCAAAGCTGATAAGTTATATTCATGTCAGATATGTTCATGTCAGAAAACCTCTGTACTCTTCTAGGTTAATGAAATGTCACTGTAGCTAATATTTGGTTGGTAACCAATGAAACTTAAAACTAAAATGCAATGAAAAGGTTTTATCAGAGACTATTTGATGATTTTGAGCATTTTCCCCTGTTGAGATTGCTTTTAGTTTGATATTACAGTATATATGTCACATTAAATGTGGATGAAAGTTCAGTTCAAACTTAGATATCCTGGGAAAACCCAGCTGCTGATTAGAAAAAGGGTTTTTGTTTTTATGTTTCACACCGTATCGTTTTGAGAGAGTTGAGCATCAAGGGAGAAGAGTTCATAATCAATATTTAACGCTAACAAATGAAGCCTCAGGGATTGTGTTGGTTTTATAGGGATTAGTTTGGAGAAACACTCGGCCTTTCTTTTTCTCTGGACATCCAAAGTTATAAAGGTTTTTGTTTTCTCACACCTCCATTTGTTCAACAATGAAACACCAACAGGCTCCAGGTTTCTTCAGCTTTTAGGAGAAAGTCAATTCTGGTATCGTCACATTAGACTAGACCCAATAAAAATCTGTTTATATTTTAGTAACTAGTTAAGAAACTGCATTTCTATTTCTAAATTTGTACCATATGTTTGAATTCATTATTCAGAAGCAAGCCAGAAACTGTGATTACTTTACTTTTTATGCTCTAATCTTCAAATTAACTTTAACATGCCTGGATTTAGAAAAAGTGGTTTTAGAATTTATTTTCCAAGAAAAAAATCATTTCAAACAGGTTGTGGAGAAACGCCCGGGGAGTTATTGACATAATTATAATCACTATTGTCATAAAAGTCTATCCTGTGAAAATGGACATTTATCAGCTTTTTGGGGACAATTTATTTCCAGCCTGGCAGGTGCTTTCACTGACAATCCGACAGAAGAGATACAGTTTTAAGGCTTTCCTGGATGAGTTTACAACTGCTGAAACAAAATCTATCTGCCTTTTCCACCATCAACTCAGCTCAAATGTACAAAGTTTAGGTGATTTTCCACTCCAGTGGAGTAACAGCTCTATTGGGTGGAGTCATTATATAGTTGGACACCACCAAAGTCGGGTGGGCCACCAGGCTTATCATGTTTTTATGAACTTTGCAATGCTGACAATAACAAAAACAAACAATCGTCCTCCAACTACTTCCTGTTGTCTTCTTTGTTGTTTCTGCCAGTAGTAACATTTGGCTGTTGATGCAGTTTAGTGAATTACATGGGCTGGTGTTTTCTTCACAAGCCACTCTCTCCCAAGATTCATTGCAGGCTGAATGGGAGATTTTTATTCCTGTAATGATGGTGGACAAAGTGAGAGAAAACAGTTTTAAATATAAGTATGTTAAAAACCTGCGGGAAGAAAAATTAAAAGCTTAAATCTGTTGTTTGGCTTTTGTCATTCATAAAGACAAACAGGCCTATAATCACCACAAACTGCACTGGCACCTCACTTATAAATTTCACAGTTTCCTTTTAAATGGTTCCTCGAAACTTTGGTCATAAATTAACCTGAAGATAATCAAGCAATTCTACCAAATGCTGCAAGCTTGATTAGAAATGTAGTCATCCACTTTAACACTGTTGTGTTGGAACGACGATTTAACATCCTGGAGCACAGAAAGCAGAGTACATCATGGATTAGTGCAAACTCCTGGTCTGTGTCTTATCATTTTCTCTTTAACAAGAGGAGATGGCTTAAAGATGGCGAGCCATTTATCAATTTGATTTCCTAGAGTAATAGTACACTTATGTATTTTTGCTGAGGCGTCCTCTCCAATAATCCGTCCCGCTGTTTTATTAGGGAGGTAGATGCTCTGAATGGAATGACAAATGCGCTCCGGGTTTATTGATTTGTATTCTCTTCCCTCTTTGTTTACGCCATCAGAACCTCAGTTCATTACAGGCACAATAAGCACCAAGTTTACGCGACCGGCAGTGTTTGTCTCCAGAGAGCATTAAGACTCAGAATGCACACTGAAGCTTTTCATTAGCTCTTATTGAATATTCATGCATTTTTTACGTTTCCTTTTGGTTAAAAGGCAGTTTGGGCGTATTCCTGTACATTTATGCTCCACAGGCCGCTGCTGCAGCCTGCTTTTCGTCCACGTTTTGTGAGTTTCAGTTACAGGCAGGCAATTTTTGTGTTTGGGTTACAGCTGAGAAGCTGCTATCGGATTTTCTGGATCTCACTCTCCTGTAAAAAGTTGCACAGTTTTGCTTCTAGATCTTGTAATGAAAGATGCAGAACAGACATTGTAACCCTTGGTATCATTTCCACTTTCTGCGCCTCATGGTATCATTCATGCTCTGGGACGGATGTGGCCTAATGAGGCACTTAATGGAACCTTTTAGGAATATTAATTACATGTCTTCCTCTTCAGTTTTGACGAGCTAGAACGTCCGTTGTTAAAGATCCGTGAGGCTTTGACTCGTATTAATGCTTCCTCTTTGTTGAGGCTGTCACTTCCTCCATTTTTAAAAATGTAATGACAGTCGTCGGCAATTCTGCATAGATTTCTTTTAAAAAATATGACAAATGTGTGATTTTCATGGGCTGATGCGATAAAATGGGTAAATGTTGCAGAAATATCTGATGCCACATAGCAGCTACTGTCACTCTGACCCGTTTCTTTTCTAAGAAGCATTTTTATTAGACTTGGAAAACGAGGTATGAGGTTTTTCTCTCATTCTGCCACAAAATGATATTGACTTTGAACTCTGATATTAGCCAGTGACACATGGCTCTTATCTATGTGAGGTCAGGCTTCTGGAAAGGAGAGTCAATTCATCCCTTACCAAACATGGAATATTGATTCTTTATGGGTCTTGCATTGAGTAAAAAACTTATTGACATTTGGAAATAGGAAAGAGACCTTCAGAAACCTGCAGTGAGGCTCAGAAAACTGTAATATTGAGATTTATTGGCCGAAAATATGACCCAAAACTTAGTGGTAGAAGATTAGTGGTAGAGGCCAGTGGTGTAACGACACATAAAACTCACAAGACGAGATGCAATATTGAATTCATGAAAACGAAACGGGACGAGAGCTAATATAACAGAAAAAAAACCCTCCAAAGTTAAAATTGGTGCTGCAAAAAGGCATTTTTATCAGCTTTTTTATTGATTTTGCCACATTGTCGACAAACTGATGTCTTTCTACAAACTACATGCTATTTGTAGCCATCAATAAGCGTCTCACAAAGCTCCTACTGGATTTGACCACTTTACTTTGGAGTTCATTTGAATTGGGAGGATTAGGAACAGACTAATGGTGTCCAAATGTTTTTAAAACTGGAAAGTACTTCTGTTGTTTTCTTTTTTCTTCAATTAAAAAAGTTTTTCCTTAGTTGGTTACCTGCATGTTACTGAAACCAAGACTTTTTTAAAGAAGTTTTAGATTGTTGGAAGACATTCAAGAAGAAGACAGTCGCTCTTTCTTAAAAAAGGGTTGCGTTGAGTCCAGAGGACGCTTTCAAAACTAAAAATCTGAATCAACTCTGAAGCACGGTGCTGGCTGTGTCATGTTTGGAAAAGAAGGACTCACAGATGCACAGGAAGTTCAAACCATCTCTTCCATCCATCATATCCCCTAATCTATCGTCTTTCTGTCCGGTTTTCTAACAGACGGAGATTTAAAGAGTGGCAAAAGCAAATGAGGTGGATTAGCAGTGCGTGCCAATGACTCATGGTCTCATGTTACTGTGGAATATCGTCTCTGCTGGCTGTAAGCATTTCATGCAACAATCAGAAATCTCTTTAGATTGGTTTTAGATCCAAATTCTTAATTTAGCCTGTAAATCAGAATTTTATTGCCAACAATGATCAGAAATTGGTTTTGAAATAGAAAAAAAGTTCCAACCTCATATTGAAAGCTTTTTTAAACCCGTCAGACGGTTCTTGGAACTCATTTCAGAGTATTTTTTCCTCACCAATGACTCACCGACCTGCAGGTCGCCGGATTACTCTTCTATACATCATTACCATTATCCATAATTACTGATATTTTCTCCTCTGTTGCTCTGAATGGTTACAAGATAATCCAGGTCATGTGTTGACATAAACACAAAGCTACCTGCTATTTTCTTGTCAGGGGAACATTTAAAAATGTCTCCCAGTGCTGCATTGAAAACCTTGAGTACTAAATCCGAGCACCAAAGATCTGGTGTGTGTGCCTCTCTAAAATCAGCTTTCGTCCAACTTTCTTTGACTTTTTATTGAAGTTGGCTGCCTTACTTCCTTTCTTTCATCCCAACACTTCCTTTGCCCTCCTCCTCTGCGGCTGCCCTTCTGTCTGTCTCATTCTTGGCTCGTTCAGGGTTTGGTCTGTCTAACGAGCCAATGAGGGACAGCTCCACAAACATTTCTTCACATTAGCATCAGGCTACTGGGGCCGGGGATTGTGTTATGCTGCGCATTAGCCAGCATGCTGCTGCTTTAATTACGTTTGCTCAGCACTAGCCCTGCTAATAGCTAGCTGCCTCCCACGTTTCCTCCTTCATGAAGGGCGAGTGCAACGAGTTTCAAATGGTAGGAGCCACAGAGGATTGAAAGGCTAAGTGCCGGGGCAGGGATGTGTTTTAATAAAGTGCTGTTCCCTTTTCTGTCACACTTAAATGTTTCAAAAAGATTAATACCCAAATTAAATCTAAACAACAGTTTCTAAATGCTCCTGTGTGGTATGGAGGAACTGTGGCCCACTCTTCTCCAATCATATTTTAGACTTTTTGAACATGAATGGCCTATTTAAAGTCACACCAGTTATCACACTACCACCACCATCTTTACTTTCTTTTTCTTTTTTTTTTAAATAGGCCCATAAAAGTTTTCTTCTTTTTGGTTGGTGCTGGTCTTGGATCTCTCCCATGGCGGCCATTTTCTTTATTTCTTATTGTTGAATTATGAACTTTGACCTTAACTGAGTCAAGTGAGGCTACTTCCTGTTGCCATTTAGGATCTGTTGATCTTGCAGTACTTACATGTTGGTTTGTCTCATAAAATGTAGACAAAAATTCAGTTAATCACTTTTAACTCTAAATTTAAGTCTGAATTAAGCCTGCAACTGATTATTTCAGTAATTGATTTTTCATTTATCCGCTTTTTAAAAAACAAAATAAATGTTTTATTGCCAAAAATGTTATATTTGCATTTTTTTTAGTGTACGCTTAATAATTTCAGTTTGTAAAAACTTGTGTTGGTTCAACTTGACATCAATTCAGTGTAGGACCAATGTGCTGATTTATTTTTTGGATTAACCAATTAATAATTGGGTAGCCAAAGGTAGTTAATTTTTTTTTTTATTATTATTTTAAAAATTTGAGCCCAAACTATACCACTTTAGGAGTTTGTTGTAGAAAATATTTACAGGCTAATGTCTTTTTAAAATTTTAATGCAAAATGTGTGCGTAATTTTTGTTTGGTTTTGATCTAATTACAGCTCTAAGTTTGTTGTTCCTCCCCAAAAAGAGTTAACAATTATTTGATGACTAAAACAGATTATTTCTCATTATTTCAATAATGTAATCATCACTATAATCGTTTCAGCTCTAAACTGAAACGTCCTTAAAAAAACAAAACCAGCAGGAACATTTAGTGGAGCAAATACTTTTCTCAGCTGTAAGTATGGAGGTGAATACTGCTGTAAAATAGGGAATAAATCTTGTTTTAGTGAATCAATAATTCAAAGTTTTACTGTTTTGAATCACTCTTGTCAGATAGTAACAGTGGAAAGTTGAATTCATGCCGTCTCTGTCTGCTTCCTTCTGGGAATTTTAGTATTCAGGATTTGTTCGGGAACAGAAAACGCTCCAAATGTGTTGCAGCAGCCAGGCATTGTTATTCTGATTGCTATTTTATAGCTCCACTCTTTATTCCTGCCTGTTTAGTCTTGTTTTTACTCTATTTCCTCTGAACGTTGCGGACAGTTACCCCTGTGTATGGGGAAATCACTGAAATATCACATCTCTCACTGTTTCATCTGCTCCAACATTCCCGGACCATAAAAACTTGTAGCTGCTACAGATTTACCCAAATTCAAGATGCCATCTTTGATTCAATCAAATGTTTTCTCTTGGTTTTTCTCCAACATATTGGTTTTATGGAATGCTAACGATGTTTGGTTGGACTACAAACCTGCAGGATTTTATTCTGGATGTTTGAGACACAGATATCCTCCTGCTGTGCATCTAAACTAAAGCTGACGGCTGTGCAGTGACTGAGAAAGTTTCAGCATTCGCAGAAATCTGCGCTGAAACAAAATAAACTGATGTAGTCAAGCATATGAACTATAATAATGATGTAATGTATCAAACTTGTTGTCAATCTTGGCTTTAATTCTATAATAAACTCTTCTCTCTCTCGCTGCTAATTGCTGCGTATGACGTGATTATTAGTTCAAAACCGCACAGCAGGGGGTGTGTTGTGATTTCTACACAGCTATAACGACAAGACCTCCCACTGCAGCAGTGAGTCAGTGAAAAAACAACTCTGAAATACAGCAAATGAGTTATAGAGAGACAGACAGACAGACAGATAGAGGGACTGAAATTGAAAGATAAAGAAAATGACACAAATACATAAATAGAAACATAAACAGAAAAATATATAGACAAATAAAAAGATAGACAGACAGAAAGATAAATGGTTAAAAGAAAGCAAGATAAGTAGAAAGATAAAAAGAGACAAAGACAGACAGATCCACACACACAAGTATATATATCTACAGAGAGAGCTTTTCATGGCATCTTTCATGTAATCTAATGTGTAACTTTCACGTTTCCATGGAAACCTAGAAGGTATTCCCATCCCAATACTCAAAGTAGATGGGAAAGGATGTAGGATGACAGTTTGGGGTCCAAAGGTGCTGAACAAGCGAGCTTAGCATAAACTTCTGGGTACATTTCTGAACTCTGGCAGAGTGTGTGAGAGTTGTGGAAGTGAGGACTCCTGACAGCGAAATGTGTGTGCTTAGCGGAAAAGTGGGGAGGAGGAAGAAGCAAGGAGGAAGATCCACTTCGTCCCAGGTTAATTAAAAGATGATCTTGTCTTGAAGATGGCGCTGCGCAGCTGTCAAATTCAATGAGGAGATAGTAGTCAAAGAATTGCCTCGGGGAGTATTCCAGCAGAGCGGGTGAACTGAAGAATAACATCTCACTGATGCATTGGTGTGTCTGCGAGCAGGAGGAAGTGTTTTGTTATAAAGACAGAGAGAGAGATTTCCAAAGTGTTCAGCTGTGGCACTGATTCACTGAAGCAAGGCGCTGAATGACAAATTTGTTAGACTTTCAGCTGAAGTTTCAGGTAGAAATCAGGAGAGGAGATTCCTTTACCTTGGGTTAAACGCTAAAGCGACATTTTGACCTTGGATCTTGTGTTTACACTGCAGGATAGTCAAAGTACTG
The DNA here is from genome assembly GCF_003331165.1 of Xiphophorus hellerii. NCBI lineage: Eukaryota > Metazoa > Chordata > Actinopteri > Cyprinodontiformes > Poeciliidae > Xiphophorus > Xiphophorus hellerii. Next base: position 14,152,376 of record NC_045695.1, on the reverse strand, counting down.
GCCTGAATGTGATGACGCTGCTTTGAAGTGACCTTAAAAAGCTCACCAGTGTGGCTGAAACAAATAATTGTGTTTTTGTGCTAAGATGAGGTTTTCTGTCTGAATCGAAATTAGTGCATTTTGCAAATCTGCAAAGGAAACACTTTCCTTCACATCATGAGTCATGTGATCAACAACCAGGATGTTACTACTGGCAGAAAATACAAAGAAGACAACAGAAACTGCAGGAGGATGATGGTGCGGCATGTTTTTAATGATTTGTTGTGTAAACAAACATATTTATGTGTGATTTTAATTGCGTTTCCTCTTTAATGGGAACTCCGCAGTGATGAAATTGGTTTCTATCAGCTGAGTTTTGCATACATTTGAAATGGAAACTCAACAAAATCTCCTGTTACTGCAAACACTTGAAGGCAGGTTTCAGGTTTAGACGGGATTATTTTTCAAGTAGATATTGGATTTCTGTCCTTTTGTGTGATTTTAAAATATTTTTGTTGTGACTAAAAAAAACATAAATCAAGAAATCTGTAATATCAAGTTTAGACTTTTTGAAAACGATGAACATTTCTTATGAGGATTTTGACATATCTCAATAAATTTCAATTAGTGATATAAAACATAAACAGAATGTATTATGGGAAATATAATTTTTCCCTTTTCTCCACTGATTTTTTTTCCCACAAGATCATCAAAAAATATCAGTAAATATAAAATATGATTGAATAAAATTACTGTGTGCAGTTTAATTTAAATTACACATTTTTAAGTGAGTTTCTAGCTGAAGAAGCTTATTTCAAATGGGAATATTTTTCATGAGCAGTATTTGTGTTTTTGGCGACGTACACGCTGTGCCATGCAGCCAAAAAACACACTTCCCTAAAAAAGAAGCATAAATAGAATTTTATCACTATATTTTGTGGTAACGATAAAAAATCTAAGTCAGTATCTCACACACACCATAATAAATCCTGGCCTCTGCAGTTAATTCACAGTAAAACTAAATCTGATTAATGTGAGTTAAAAATGAAGAGATGAGAGTGAGCGGTAAAGGTTTGTGTTGATGGTTATTTCTAAGGACTGAGCATTCGATCCTCTGCTGCCCCACATTAAGGACCCGTGTCCTCATTGCGACCCCGTCCTGCTCCTCTAGAACTAGATTGAATTTGTTACTCCTGCTCCTCTTCCTCTCTCTGCGTTCCTGTCTCACCCAGCCAACGGGTCGAGCAGGAAGTGCTGACAGATGTGACACAGGCGTGATGCCGCGCTGCTGATTTTCCTCCGCCTCACGTTCCCGTTTCCTCCTGAATGTCTCTGCTGTCCCCGCCTGTTTCTGACGCAGCCTCTTGTTGTTTGTGCTGGAAGGTGTCAGATGGGATTTATTACACTAATTGAGGGCAGAGGATGTGCAGATTAGGCCTTGATTGCTGCCTTGTCCCTCTCCTCCTTCTCTTGATATTCACATCCTTTCTTTTTCACCTGAAAGTTAGCACAAATTCACACTAAACGCAATTTCTGTCGACATCAAAACTGAAATTCCCCTAACTATCCTTCTACTAGGACGGGATTTCATTATCTCAACCCACAATGGCTGAATCTGCTGCCTTTTTCCTCTCGCTGCCCTAATCCTCTTTGTTTCCACTGCCTTTTGAAGTCACTTGCTCTTGTATCTGATAAAGTTTATAATGACTGCTAATGAGCCACGGTTTATTCCTAGCAAATCAGCTGCGTATCGCATAGGGGGAAGGGATTGATGGTAAAACAAAGCCTCATTTTTCATTCTGAACGAGAGCGGGGGGCTCTTCCTGTAGGAAAAAGGAGTTCAGGTCAATTAAAAGAAACAGGCTATCACAGCTTGTTGCTGATATTTATCTCAGTCGGACCAGAAATGGTTGATTTAATTGGGAAAGCAATAAATTTCACCTCAGATATAGGCAGCAACTTCTTCTCCAAAACAATTTTTCTTTCATCAATATTATATTCATTACTGCAGCCACTTAACTGCAATTTGTTCCAGTGCATGGACGTACTGGAACAGTTGTATGCATCGGGGAAGATTTATGACTTTTCTACAATAATATGTGGGTCACATGTATTTTGAGTCATGTTTGACACATGCTAGAACAAGGGAATAGTTGAGTTTAAATTAGGAATACAGCTGTTTACTCTGAGGATCAACAGCATAGGACGGCTTAGAAACATCCTAAAAAACTTTTGTCACTTGAAAACAGACAGAAACATGTGCAAACATAACCAAGAACAAAATAATTAGCTGTTTGAAAAGGAGCAGGAAGAAGTGAACACTTCTTACACTTCCTTTCTCTTATCTTACTGACTCAATAATTATGAAATGTTTGTAGTTAAAACCATATTCATGTCTGTTCAACAAACTGGGCTAAAGATCCAACGAATAAATTATATTGCACAGACAAAATAGTTAGAAACTATCTACGGATATTAGTAATAGTAATAATAACAATTGTAAATAACAACCGGACATAGAGGATCTGAACTGCTTGATGTTTGGACATTATTTTAGCTCCATATTTAGTTTGCTCCATTGTTTGACTCCATTTACAGTGATATAAAATCTTTTCATGGTTGTTCTGATGCTACATATTTTGAAAGTCAGAGTTCCCCTTAAGTTGGTGGCTCTGAGATCATTTTTTGTTTTCATTTACTTTACATCTCCAAATGTAACATCTCCTTTTCATCAACAACATTTGATGGAGAGACCTGGCATTAGTTTAGTTTCAATAGTCTCATTTACATTCTTATGTTTGAGTTTTGAAACCGAAGTGAAGGATAACGAGATGAAACGTCTGATACGATCTTCTGTCCACTGGTGGAGCATGTTTATTTATAAAGCAATGCTCTTTATATGCAGGATTTATTTTATCTCAGTGCTGATTTTGCATTACTCTCCTCGTTTCCACCAATCGTAGCCGAGCTCTTGCATAGAGACGTAAAACATGAGTAGCGTCTAAATCTTTCATAAGATCCCAATAAAAACCTTGTAGTTTATGGTTGTAATTTGACAAAACATATATTAAAAATTGCACTATCGCAACTAAAACCTTTAATTAGCAGTAAACCAATAAATAGTTTTAACCCACTCCACTCCAGGATCTCACACTAAAATGCAAACTTAAATGTTGGACATTAATTCTGATTTATTTGTGCCTGGATCAACCGTTTTCCAGGCACATCTGTCTTCAGCGACTCTATGGTGACAGAAAATCCTACAGCTCCACGTTTTAGACTGAACCCGGCGAAGGTCCACCCAGAGGAATACACAATCTGTAAACTCTCACGCCGTCAGCACATCCCGCCTCATCACCAGCAGCGCGCGCACGCACGCCTACACGCCTACACACCCACACACTGCCGCGCTCCGTCTCTCCCCCTCATACACCTTTAATGGTTTATGGAGAACATCACCGATCTCTGACCTGAATTTTAACACCTGCATTACGCAGGAGTGGAGGTGAGGAAAATGGAGGAGTTATGCAAAACTCGGTGCAATGCATAAACAAAGGCATGCCGGGTGAAAATATAACAACAATCTCACATACACACACTCTCTCTCTACTGAAAAAAGGCCAAATATGGCAACCGGTCACAGAGATTAATCATAAATTAATAAACCCAAACTTTAGGAAAACAAACAGCTCAGTTGAGATTTGTGAGAATAAAGCAGCAGTTTCTTCTTCTCTCCTGCTGTGTAGAATCTGCTGACTTTCGCTAATTAGCAAACTGCAGGGGCTCGATGACACATCCAGGCGTTGGTGATGATAAAGACGATGATAAAGTCTTTATAGGGGAACGTTTCCAGAATGTCAACATGTTAGAATCGGGGGATAAATCACCACATCACTCAGGCACTTTTAAAGCTTTGAACACAAATAGTCAGAAGAAAACATAAATATTTTGGTTCCCTTTTTAATGTAAACGCAGCATTTCTAACATGCATTCTCCTGTAAGAACAGGAAATACTCATGTGAGCTGTTTGCTTTCATTTGGTAAAACGACACATTATACATCCTGCTTGGATTCATTTTCCGGCATCAGCTAACATGTTTGAGGAAATACAAGGACCTGTGCCGGATTTTGTTTGTTTGCACGCTCTCAGAAATCAGCCTCCTCCATCTTAACTGGCTGGTTTCGACCACAGAGGATGAAACTGGGCTTGTTTTCATGCACTTTATTAGGAAACAACAACATAACGAGTCAGAACTTGCAGCACGTGCAACCGCAGACCACTTCCAAGCTCCACAGCAAATTATCTTCCTGATAAACAACGTTGCTGTTGCTTCTAACATTCCTGTTTTCAATTTGCGTTTTCATGTGCAACAAGCAGTCAGGTGACACCAGCTGCTGTAATTATCTCCTAGCCTCAGGATGGAGATGGTAGCTGGTCTGTGGGGATGAGACAGTGCATGATGACTGTATTAATACACATTATTTCTCATCTGGATAAGGAGAATCTAATCGCAAAACCAAACAGAAGCATATAGAAGTTGGGTACAGTTAAATCTTTCTGAAGTGTGACGCGCAAAATATATCCCAGAACAGCCAATTAATTATTAAATCATTTGCATTTTAACTGCCATGAACTGCGCCTCAACAATGTATGAAAACACAAGAGACGGTAAGAAAAATCTGATTTAAAGAGAGATCATCAATTTCTAAGTCTTAACAGACCCGGATGACATGATCTACAGGAACCTGTCAGGGACATTTGAGAGCAGAAATCTTCTGGCTTCTGTCCATTAAGAGCTCTTAAAGTCAATAAAATTATCTTAAAATAAAGCAGGAGCCAGAGTGGTTGCATCAAGAGTAGAGTCACGTGAAAACTTGGGGCACAACAACATGCAATTGTCAAAGAGCGGTTTTTCCAAGACTTATGTGTAACAAAAGCATAAATCATTTTAAATCCAGTTCAGAATGGAGTTTAGTTTGATGGTTGAAAATGTTAATGAATCAGAGCATCCAAAGTAAAACCAAACTCCAACAGAGAATTTTACCAAAGAACCAAGAGGTCCAGGTGACTTCTTCTGGTGCAAAGGTAATTATTTCAGTTTTGTCTTCCTTTAGTTGTATAAAACTGTCACTGTAACTAACCATCTTACAAACTGTGGAGTTCAGACATTTCATTTTTGGTGTACAACTGAATATCATCTACGTAACGGCGGATATTTCTAGATGTCTTTAGAGGTTGACTGATTGTGCCCAAAATGGAGCAAATACAATAAAAACAGCTGAAGTCTCAAAACAGAACAAGGAGATAAATAATCAGAGAAGCAGCCAGGAGGCTTTGGTGGCTCTGGAGGAGCTGCAGAGTTTGCTTAACCAAAGAGGAGTGGCTGCTACCGTAGCGTCCTCACCTGTGCAAACGTGTAGTAGTAACCTTTGGAGAAAGAATCTGGATGTGATTATCTGCAGATGCTAATAATCAATAAACAAGGAAAGGAAAACACGATGCCTCCAACTGTCAGTCTCCAGTCTGGTGCAGTTTTCACATTTTTTATTTGCTGTTTTCCTGCTTTGCACCACCTGGAGTTGCTCTCACATAAAATCCTGCTGCGTTTGGCTGGCGCCGTCCTTGTTTGTGTTCCAGCCTCAGAGCGGCAGAGTTACAAGCCAAGTTGTCATTGTTAATTGGTAACTTTATATTGGTGGAACACACACGCTTTAATATTTCACCTCTTTAAATGCCTGAATATATGCTGGTTTCTAGAAAAGACAGGATATAAAACAGGCCAAATGCATATTATATATAATATTAGTTGTTAATATTTCATTATTCATTCATTCATTCAGTATTTACAGACACTTAGCAATGTAAAAGGATGTCTTTAGTATCCTTTAAGCTAACTGTGTTGTATTTTCTAAGATGACCTTCGACTGGATCTCATTATCAGGACTTCTCAGACCAAAACGGAGAGTATTTGGTATCATAGTGGAAAGTTTTTTCAGGTTTCAGACCACTGAAAGCTTTCACAGCCCATATTGATCTCTGTATCGAGCATCCTTGATACCTTCCTCTCTGCAGCCGTGCGCAAACTTTGGGGAACTGTCCCCCAGCACATAAAGAGGGACCTTGTGGAGTGCAGATAGTGGCTCAGACGGTCATGGGGAGCCGACGATAATGGCCATCTCCTGGCAGCCCAAAGAGCCGTGACGGGCCACCACTGGCTGCCACCGGCTCCCTGCCTCTGATAAGAACAGGGCAGGCAAGAGAGAGACACTTTGCAGGGCATCTCTGTCTCCTGCAGTACATTCACACGCTCCTCATGCTGCACAGATAGCTGGCTGAGCGGCGCAGGCAGCAAGCTCGTCCTTGTTGAGCTGTTGGTTCAGATGAATGTGTGCACCTGCTTGGAGCTGAGGATCAAACAGAAGGAAACCAAATGCAGGGAAACAGGCTCTGCAGTTACTATGTGTATACTGTAGAGAACTGGCTGCTTAAATATGATTACATTTCCATTTAATATCCCCTATTTAAGCTTTATTTACACTCAGATTACCCATTTCTATGATTTTCAGTAAACTAAAAAATGAGTAGTAGTGGCAGGAAAGCCATTAAACACACAACCATCATATCTGAGACTGAACCTGGAAGGAGGTTGAGGTGACATTTCCTGCGATTACTAGAGGAAATCAGAGAAACTATCTCTGCCAGGATTGTTTTCAGATCCTAAGGGATTAAAAATGAAACAGAAACCATTAATCCTGTGTTGAAAACCACCTGTAGCTCAGCTGGAATAGCAATCATGAAGTTTTTGGAAGGTTGTGATATCTTGATGATGACCATACAAGATCAGTTCTAAGAGTTAGAAGAAGCTTCAAGTAGACATTATGGTTGTTAACATAAACTTGATTTTTTTTTAGACAAAAACATAACTGGTATGATTTAATAAACACCAAATGTTATCGTCACTAGGGATGTAATATACCAGAACTGTCCAGCACAAGCTAACATCCAAATCCAGCATCCAGTCAGTTCAAACCTCAGGAATCACTGATGAGACGGGATTTTCCAAACAACTGCCATGATGCATTCAGGTACACCTGGGACTTTAGGATGTCTACATGGCTACAGTCATATTTAAATGCGTTTGAACAACAACTTTGGTCTTATTTCAAGTGCATACATCGTTCTATGCTAAAACAGATTATAAATGAGAAACAGATAATATAGAGGCCTAGATGTTCATTGTTAGGTGCGGCCCTCTAGTTTAGAGTTGTTTCTTCAGCCAAGTAGCTCAGGGTGAATGATGATAAACAGGCATGAAGGAGCAGGATCTCAATAACCATCTACTCCACTTTTTCACTCTTTGGCTTCAGGAGAGAAAGCACATGGTCTGATACTTTCATACAACCGTTCTCACTTTCCTGAGGATTTGCATTGCGTGTTTGTAAAGCAGGTCATTAGAAATGGCTGAACTCGGATTTGTTTTTTGGTGTAATACCATTTGTGTGGAGCTGCTGTGTTCATAGCATGCTACCAACAAGTTGCTGTGTCCGTCGTGCATATATCAGGTTGCTGTTCTTCCTGATTGATTGTGAAGAACTGAAATGTAGCTCTCTTGCTCTAAAAACAATTCAGCTCGGAAACAGAAGGAGCAAATGAATTTTACGTCCAAAGCGGAGAGGTTTCATGATGGATAGCACTCTAACTAATGGCGTGCTGGCATCTGGACAGAGCAACAGCAGGCCACGGCCGAGACAAGTCGTTTCCTGAGAAGGCGAGTGTGGCCGCCATATGAGCCATGGCTCCGTCAAGCACTGTCGGATCGTTCCCTCTACTCTAAATGGTAATGTCTCCCTTGGGCAACACAGCATGGTGCTACATATGGAGCTACAACATGCCCTCCCAAAGGTTTGTGCCTGTGTGTGCGAGTAAACCTAAGACAGGGAGCAGCGAGTGTGCAGAGCAGCTGTGTCCCCTCCATTCAGCTCCTGGTCACCTCACCCAATCGAACTGGATCTCACGCACTGTTGATCCAATCACCTTAGCCGTCACGCGCCATTGAGCCAATAAGTTTGTACGTGGCTCCGTGTCGAACTTTGGCACACCCATGAATCTGGATTTTGTCCCGGTTCGGGCATCTGGTTGAGACGTGACGCCAAAGAAGAAAAACTTGGGGCTTTTTTATTATTTATTTTTATTGACTGAGAAAAATAGCTCAGTGTTAACACACCTTGTTTTACCAGATGTACACCTGTTCATCGCATAGGGCTCTCATATTCTCCTGACATGCACCATGATCCATGTTAATGAGAAATTAACGACACGCCGTCAGATATGAATGAGCCATTAGCATGTGCAAGGTTGTATCATCTGTGGAGCCAGGGTGGCGATCACATGCACACAATTAACATAAAATCTGCTGACTTGATCAGCCTTTCCTTCTATCTGAATATCTTTACATGATTCTAGCAATTGGCAGGTTTGTCCCAACACGGTAGGAAACACAAAGTCAGCAAATAAAGGCTTGCCAGAATGAATATGATATGCAGAGTTTCCCCCAGAAAACTTGCTAAGCCCGGTGCTCAGGGTGCTACAGCGGTCATCCAGCGGACCGTCGTGTTTCTGAGTTAAAAAATGTTTGAAGTTGACAGGAAATTTGAAAATATCATTTGATAGTTATGCATTTTTGGAAGACTGAAAGATTAATAACTAAACACCAACTATAAAGTCTTTACAAATGGCAATCATTAAAAAGAAATTATAAATTAACAATGCTAAGCCTGGTGGGGGCACAAGTAAAGCCTGGTGGCCCGCCAGGCTCATAACAGACTGAGGGAAACCCTGGGCATGTTTAAGATGGACTTCTGACTGATTTTGGTTCTTTTTTCTGGATGGACTGTTTCCTGTTCATCTTTACTCAGATCCTTGTACAGGCCCGGTGCCATGGGTGGGCATTGGGGGGCAGAGTCAGTCATGCCTCGACCAGATTGAAACCTGTTTTTTTTTCTTTACCTCAGAGTAGCCATCTTTATATTATTCCTATCTCGATTTGATGCAGTAATGGCTCCTGCGTTTCTTGTATCTGCGCCCTATTTACCCTGCACTTTTTTCAGCAGTTACAACTGTTTGATATCTTGTTAACATGTCGTAACATGTTTTTCTACATGAATGCTAAGATGCTTGCACCAGTTTTACACCTGTGCTGCAGGTGTGTTAGAATCACGGCAGCAAACGAATGGCTGAAACACGGCCAAAAGACCCTGTCCAAAACTGACGACTGATGGCTCCAATTAGCCTCCATTCATCCATTTTTCTATGCTTTTATTCTTCTATTGTAAATGTGGTCGTTGACCGTCAGGCCAGAAGGTAGGAGTGTGAATAGTCCATGTTGGGGGTGGGTATCTATGATACCAACAGGAGATCAGATCTCCTGTAGGTAATGCTCTTCAGTCTAGTTTTGAAGCATACATGAAGTGTTGAAATAAAGCTAAGAGGGTATAAAATGACAGTTTAGAAATAAACTAACCAAATTAATTGTGTTGATCCACCTCAAAAAAATCATGCAAAAAGTGTAAGCAAAAGAGATCTGGGAGACTTTGCACATGCAAATTTGCATGCAGCCTTTTGTGCTGTGGAGGATAAATAGGTGACTGCTTCACCTATTTAGTTCACAAGAACTAATGGCATTTATTTCAGTCATAATCTTGCGGGGGGTGACCAAGGTTCCATCACTATGTGACAGCTGGTCAGCAAACCTGGCAAACATGATTGACATGGCAGCACTGAATGCACATGTGCTTTATCAGGCATGCATTGGGGTGCAGGAGAGACGGGTGGACTTCCTGGTTGAGCTTGCAAAAGAGTTCGGTAACTCTCATGTAAGTGAGAAGATGGCTCACAAGGAGAAACTGCTTCGGCAACAACCTTCCACAAACCAGCTCAGGCAAAAGGGCGAAGTGTCAGGTCAACCATCGATGCAGCATCCGGTGCAGGTCCACCAGGTTCCGAAACAGCTTTTTCCCACTTGCCATCAGACTGCTGAACTCTTACCTGGACTGCACTCAAAAACTGGTCTCCACTTTATACCTTGCACATGTACAGAGCTAAATAACTTCTATTTTACTGTCAGTCCTGCACTTTATATTTTATATTTAGATTTATATTCATATTTTATACTGTATTTTATTTTACTCACAACATTGGAACCTCAAACATTGTCCTGAGCCGTATGCAACGAAATTTCGTTCTGTATACACCCTGTGCATTGAAAATGACAACAAAGTCAGTCTAAGTCGAAGTCGAAGTCTAAGGAACAATTGTGCAACTGTGAGATGCGTTGAGGCCATTACCAGGGTACTTAAGGGTACTTAAGGGTACTTAAGGGTACTTAGGCCATTTGGACAACTCCAGACTGAATAGGAGTGTTGTCTACGTGGACTAACTTCGGCCGTTCTAGTGCTAAATGATGACTGGCGCTTGTTAGCAAGAATAGGCTACTAATTTTGTTATTTATGTTTAAAAGTGGATAGTTATGGTTACATTTACTTGAGTAATTAACTAAAAAGATATGAATAGTTTTACTGCACTGTACTTATCTCTTTTACTTGAAAATATTATGATTTTGTTTTGTCATCACATTCAGATCCTTGAATATTATTTCTGAATGCCTGTTGAAGCATATTTTACACATACAGAGGACAGCATTGGAAACATTTAGTGCCGTTTGAAGGATAAAAGGTGAACATCAGTATTAATATTGTGGAGAAACAGCAACCAGTTTAGCTGTATTTCAGATAGTTAAAGCAAAAGAGAACAAAAAACAAACCAATAATTTTTGAGGTTGACTGTTGGGAAACACTTTTCTGCCTCGCCTGCTTGTAAACCAGATGTTTTTTATTCACCATTTCTTGGTTTTTTTTCCTACCTAAAAAGAATAAAGTCAAGCCACACTGAAAGTAAACTCTTACCTGCTTATATAATCTTCTACTGACTTTTGTATACTTTATAACTATATTACTGTCCAACCCGTCAAACTAATGACATTAATTTAATTTAATGTCTTCTAAAAAAATGATAATGAGATTGATTGTGACAACTTTCTTGGCACTGATACGTGAATTACAGCTTGCTTTGACTCACTACATCATTTGAATGAGACTTTTGACATTTTAAATCACAAATAAGTCAAAAGGAGGAAGAGTTTTTAATGCTATGGATCCACTTCTACAGGCAGAGCTGAGGAATCCACTGAAAAGCAAACCAAAAAAGTAATTAAACCGATTCTTCACAAATCAGTCCAACAAGCACCTATGAGTTCAATTAAATTTTTATGTCATGTTTTCCATTATTGAAGTCTTACCTTCAAAATGTGGCTGAAAATCCAAAGCTGTAGGAAAGAAAAGAGGCTTTTCATCCGACTGTTTTTCTTCAATCATGTGTAGGTACGTCGTCTAACGGCTCTCAGGCAGCTTTGATCTAGCAGATAATTCAGTCGACGTATTTATCTGAGTGTAGAACAAAGTCTGAAACATTACATAAGATGTCAGAACTTTGTTTGTTTCAAACTTTGGAAGCTGAAAAAATAAAGAAGGGGCTTCATTTCCAGAAATTTGCCCTCATTTATGTTGCAAAAGATCTCCTCTAATGAGAAGCTGTACTTCTTTCTCCTAACACAGCGGTCATGCACAATGAATGACTGGTTTTTATTCCCTTCAACGCTGAGATAATGTGTGTACATCCATATGTTTCACTCATTATGCCTCCAACTCATTTAGTCGATACTGAATTACCCACACGTTTCATCATCGCAGTCCCACCAACTTAATAACAATGGCTTCATTTCTGCCTGACCGCTGTCGTCTATCACAGTTTCATATATTCAGAGGTTGTTGAACTGTGAAGCCAATGAATTGAATGTAGAGAGGCCCACTCGCACTAATGACTCACCCAATCCAAAGGCACGACATGCAGCTAGTAGTCAGTTGGGTGTGTTAGCGTTTCAAAACAAGGTCAGAGCCTCCTTGTGAGGTGATCGCCGGTCAGGAGCGTGTGATTTATGACTCAGCATTGCTCTGCAGGGGTCTGCAGGATGTGCTTCTCCTCCTGCCCCGGTTTGTAATGAATGTAATCTAGAGGGTGTTAATTTGGGAGCAGAGAGAGCTAACTGCCTCTTCTCCTCACAGGCTGACAGCAAGAACTTACCATTTAAACAAGCTAATTAGTCCTCAGCCCAGGATCCAAACTTCAGGAAATGGAGAAAAAGGCACAGGAAGGTGCTAATAATTTGAAACAAATGAACAGAAATCATGAACGGAACAAAAAAGCTCATTAGAGCACATCCTTTATTGAGACATATGATTGAAAAATGGGAATAGCAGCCAACTTGATTTTATTCCATGCAAATTGAATTGGTTTTTCTGTAAGACCTGAATACATGCAAACCTGCATATCAGCAGTTCTGCATCTGATTTAATCCACTTTACTTTTTATGATTTGAAATCCAATCTAGCTAAACTTCAATAAACTGAAGAAATATTTCTAGTGTTTTTGTTTAACTCTTCATACCTTTAATAAGCATGCTGACTAATATAAGTGAAGGCTACAAAGGTATATGTTAGCTTCTCTGCTAAAAACAACTTAAAACGTTTTTCAACCTTGATATTCAAAGTATGGACATAAAGACAGAGAAATATAGATAAAAATAAGAATAATTTCTTTTCCTAAAAGATGATTTAGGCAAAACAAAAAAATCTCTTTTCCAATATACGATATTTATTTGTCTGTTTATTTATTTGTCTCTCCTGTAGTAGAGACTAAAACTTTCTGGGATTCAAACCAAACATTACAATAGCAATCTATTACAAAAAAGATATAATGGTGTTCCTTTAATTAAATACAAAAAATTCAAATTAACTGCTTCAAAGATTTACAAACATTACAAAAAGACAACAAAATACTTCACCACATAAACTAGTTCAGCCATATCAGAACTAAATTAAAAAATACAAACTATAAACATAAATTTACAATATTTGTCTGGAGCAAATCCCCCCTAAAAAGAAAAGATAACTGAAAATGTGGAGTATTGCTTGTGATATCTTTATCAAGGTATTTTAAAAATATATTGTGATTTCATTTTTTACAGCAATTCTAAGAATATTTCAGGACTTATTCTTAAACACCAGAACATTTCTCAGAACATTTTTAAAATATTCTGCTTCTGCAGAACCATTCAGCTGTAACATTAAGCCTCTGTCCTCTTCTATAAAAATATACTCAGCATAAACCTCCACCGCTCAATAATATTACATCTGATTAATCATATGGTCTTAGTTTAGGTCATGTTATTGCTGCATATTATTAATTCATCCTGTTGGCTCCAGGTCTGCCCATTTTAGGTTTTTTATTATTGCTTAAATTTGCATAAAAATCTGTTTTTCCTGGGTGGAAACTTTAGAAATATCAAAGTTCTGAGCTGTTGTTTAGTTATTCTCATGGCTGCTTCAGTTGCTCTTGAAGTTGCTTCTTGCAGCTGCAGGATGTCCACTTCCCCCTCCTTTCTTTATCTCCATTTCTTTGTTGTGAAAGGAAGTGGTGTGCCTGGCTTTCTATCTCTGTGCCAACTGTGTGGCCATTGCACAGCTGATTATGCCAGTGGGCCATCTGTTGGCTGCTTAGCACTGTCCAACAGGGAAGGACAGTGAGCGTAAGGTTGACCCTCTTTATAATTCACAGTCAGCTAATGTCCCCAGCTCACTCATTTGACTGCTGTCTCTCTCTTTCAGACAGAAACCAGGCATCACTCTTACTTACAATTCCAGAAATACCTCACTGCACACACTTATACCTGAAAAATATCCACATCCTCTCTGACACCAAACAGAAGCACCCACAGAGGACCTAATTGAGCCAAACCCGGGTTACAACGGGCCCTTCTGAGCAGACGGGCTCACTGTTAGGTCACTGCAGGTGGATGTGGTTCTGGCAGAGCCACAGGCTGACAGCTATGTCTTCAGGCTCTGCTGCCCCAGCAGCACTGCTAGGCCAGATGGTCATACTATGGGAGTTATTAAAAAGAAGTCAAGAAATCTCAGAGTGCAGCCTGATCAGGACATTCCTTCCATATTTTACTCCTCTCTTATGCCCTTTTTCTCCTTCTTGCTCCCTGCTTTACCAGCAAGATGTCAGTTAGCGCTTATATTTCTGAAGCTAACCTTTCACAACTACTTTAGTCAGATCCCAAGTGTCGTTGACGCAGAAGGTCAACTCTAACACATAAATTAGAGCGTCTCATTGGCGCAGCCTTGACTCGAGTTACTTTTTATCTCACAGACAGAGAAGTTTGATTTTTCTTTCTAGTGTACAATTTCATTCAGCTTTTAGACAAGAAATATGGATATTTGCATATGTAAACAGGACTAGAAATGGAATAATTTGCTTTTCTTAATATTTTATGGTAATGTCTGTTCATTTTTGTTACTTTTTCAAGAATAATAGTGGGTTCTAGCAGCTCTGTGTTCCTTTGAAAGTTGTTCATTTGCAATATTTCATGTTAAATTGACATTAATGGTGTAGATCCTCAGTAATCCAGTGCATGACAATCATAACTGGTTAATTAGAAAGCAACTGGACCGTTCATGCATAAACATGAATAAGTCTTTTGCATCAAATATAAACCAGTCTTTAGTCTTCTCATTCAGGCATGTGCCAGGTTTGGTTTTCTACCTACAATTTAAAAAAAATTAATGATCCAAATTCTTTTTAGATATTCCAAGTTTTGATACAAATGTTGGCAAAATTGTGCGTTTTTTGGTAGAATAAGCTGCTTATTTTCCACAAGTTTTGTAGAATGTTGTCAAGGATTTGAAGGAGAATTTTGACTTCATGTTTCAGCAGGTGCTTGGTTTTATTTTTATTGTAGAGAAGAAAGGAAATTATGGTGGGAAAAAAGTCTAGAAATCCTCAAATAATCAAACAGAACTCATGAAAATGACAAGCTGTGGCTGGGAGCTTTTACTCAAGGGGTTAATACTGGAAACTCATTGCTTTAAAACAAACCATTAATTGGAGTTTAATCACCACAGCACACACAATCAAAACACAAAGAACACTTAACAATACCCAGATCTATTAATACAACTATGAAGTAATTAAATTATTTGGCTGCATATGCATTTGTTCTGTTTTTAAAGTGGAGTGGCAAACACAAACACCCTTAGGCAGAGCATTACAAATTGAACATCCCATGATCAGCTCGTCTTTTTCAGGCTTTGCAGGCCTCCTGCTCTGGTTTGACTTTCTTGCTAGAAAAACACCTGGAGCGAAGATGAAAACAAACATAATACCTGGTAATCCTTCATATTAACATCAGAAGCCATCAGATTCACTGCATTCACAGTAGAGTGGAAACAAAAACACATTTCTGAAAACTGGATAGATGTAACAATATGAAAACAAATGTGTTCATTGGGTGTTTGGATGAGTTACTGCATTGTCGCTGTAGAAGACATCCAGCCTCGTTGAGCTCTAAACAAATAAACATCTTGATTTTTGTTGCATGTTTTGGTCTACAAATACAGTAGAGGGGGCAACATATCCTGAAATATTATTTCAGATGTTTTGCAAAAGGTAGAAGTCTAAAATATATGAAAAAATACATAATGCAGTAGGTTACGGCTGGGCAATGTGGCTGAAAAACATATCATACTATAATTGTTTTATATCAGTCGATATCAATAAATATTGATTGTTTTTTTGTTTTAAATATCTGAAATCCTGCCAAACTGGTGGCGTTACCTTTGCTGTTTTACTCACAGTTTTCACTCAGCACAGTTTGTTTTTATTTTAAGCAGTTATGAGACGCGGTGGCGAAACCTGAAACTGCTGCTGCGCAAGTTACTCAACAGCTTGTTGCTAGGTAACCAAAGAATTAGTGAGTTGCTAGGTGACCAAAGAGCGAGTGGGTTAATTGATTCCACCAACCTGAGAAGTTGAGTAGCTAAAGTCTTTCCTCTGCCTACATCCCCCAGAATGCTTTGCAGTTCTGGATCGGAGTTTAGTGAATATTCTATCAGATGTATTATCTATGATATTGAATACAAAGCAATCAAAATGTGCAGGAGTCCATTGTAGATATTTTTAGTTCTTTGTATTCCATGTTACCAAAGCAGACGTTCTGAGCTTCTAGGAGTCCCACATCAGATGAAACATTGACTAGTGGATCTGAAGAACCCCCCAGCATTTTTAATTTTCTTCTGACACTCTGAGAATTTGTGCAAGACTCTTACGGCGGTTACAGCAGTTGACTGCTCTGTGCTCATGCTTGTGCTGCTGTTGGCCACTTAGCTAAAGGGAGTTGGCTGGTGAAACTGCAGTCCTCTGCCCCACAGAGAAATAAATAAAGCACTACACAATAGAGTCACTCACTGTAGACTTCAGCCTCCGGGCAATGCTCCAGCCAAACCGGCCAATTGCTCAAATGGAAATTAGAAGCGAGGAGAGAGATTGTGAATAGTACATTTACTCCAGTCAGGTTGTACAGATCGATGAGGCAGATTTTCAAGGGAAAGGCAACTCGTTTGTGTCTCAGCTTGTATAGCTTGTACGTATGCACCCCTCATAACCTTGTAAAGGCCAGAGTACTCTCCAGTTATGCATGCATAGCTGTCTGCCTTTTTCTTTCCCAGTGATGGCTCTTTATTTCCCTCTATTATCTACCTGGACGTCGCTCTCAGCCAAACCCAGCTTGGCCTCGACTCGCAGCTGGAGCTGCTGTCACAGAGCAGCGCTCTCTAAAACATTGACATCATTTCTTTTGTCCGCAGGCCAGAGCATGGCTTCAGCTACAGAAGTAAACACAAAACAGAACACAGTGAAGAGTTGAAGGAGCATCACTTTCAAACAAGGGATGGTTTTATTGTTGACTGTTCAGATGAAGACATGACAATTAAATCCTGATAACGAGTCGACTTTGAAAAAAAAAAAAAAGTTTTTTATGGAAAAGTTGCTCCTGGTTATAATAATACTTTACACTTTGCTGCAGTTTATACCTGTTTTATAAATAAATTGACATTGGTCATAACTGGCTGTTTTGCCATAGAAATACTGAATTGTATTTTCTTGACCTCTTTCTAGGGTTGGATTTTTTTCAAAACAGATTCTAATTTAAATCTATTTTTTATTGCTTTTGTTTCCAAAAAAAATTACAAATGATTACAAAAATGTTTGTTTAATTAAAGAATATAATCATAGTACTAGCAGAATAAAAACAGCTTTGTCAGTAGGACATCTTAATTTTGAGAAAAATGTCTTATGGAAAAAAAAATCTCATATAAGAATTATTTGTATTTTTTTTTTGAGTTGGAGTTCTCAAAAAAGTTCAACTTTATTCTCTTAATATTACAACTTTATTTTGGTGATATTGAGACTTTATTCTCATATTATATTGACTTTGTCACAAAAACTTATTTTTGCATTACTAAAACTGCAATCTTGTAATATTAGGACTTTATTTTCCAAATTAGAATATTAAAAAAAGTTATCTTTCATAGTGAATCCTTTTTTATATTCCTTAAATAGAACATTTCTGTATAAAATAAACTTTATAAATCAGTCTGGCACTGAAGTGCTTCCTGGTCTAGATTTGAGCCGTAGGTAAATGCTTTACAAAACATCTTGACCTCAATCATTTTTATTCTAACCAAACCAAAGCCAGTGGCTGTTTGTCTTCTGAACCACAGCTTCTGCTCAGCAGCAGTCCGGTTTCACTCTGAACTTGTTAGAGGCTCTAAAGTCCATTATTTCTGCATAGAGTTGTGATTTAAAAACCCAGACTGTGAGGGTGTGAGGTTGCAACTCTGTTTTCAGTCTTGTTTTTCTGGAAGGAAGAGCAAGGCAAAGGCGGCTGATTTGTGTTTGAGTTCAGCTCAGACAACCACAGCCACATACCCCCCAGTGTTTACCACAGATCTTTATTTCAACAACCGATCAGATCGGCCGAGATGAGACGCGCCGACGTCGGGCCATCAGGGACGCAAGGCAATAATACGCCGCTCTCCCATCGTTTGGCTTGCATGCATCATTCCCATAGCGACGCAGATAACCTTCTGGCTCCGTTATCTTCACAAGTCGCAAGTAGAGCCCCGTGTTTACAGCCCCTCTCATCCCCACATCACAGGAGAGTGGAAAAGACTCCCCTTCCAATAAATTCCTCCTATCAGACCAAGGCATAAGTCGCAGTAGCTGCATCAGATTTAGAGCCACTAGGCTCTAATGAATTCCCCCCCCAGCTTCTCTACCGCCCCCGCGGGGAGCGAGCCTTTCCAATCGGCTGCTCGCCTCACTGCAGAACTATTGATAACGAGCCCTGGGGGGGAACGGCGGTGAGCTCAGCGAGGGTCGTAATGAAGGAGGCCGGGACTCTGCAGAGAAAACAGCTGGCATAATGAGAGTGGCAGGGGTCGCCGGGGCAGCTGAGGGTCAGAGTTGTAGGCGGTGCGCCTAGTTACTGCAGAGGCAGTTTGGAGGAATTGTTAGACATGGGAGGTGTGAGGGACAAGACTAGCATCAGGTGATGTCGATTGGCAGTAAGGGTTTAGAACACCATCTGTTTAAACATCCCAGACATATCCAAACATTTGCTGCGGTTTCACCGAGGGCAACAACAGATTCAGGATCTGTGTTTTCAGACCAGCAGCTCAGCCGTTGTTTTACCGACTGCCTGTGATTGCATCCGAGCAGAGATCTGAAAACTCTGGGACTATTTGTTAAATGTTCTAGTAGATTGGAAATGCTGATTTACCCAAGTGAGTCATAAAATGGCTGATTGAATGAGTAATAAAGAGAATTGTAAAGCGTGTTGTGGAAACAGCATTGGTGGGGGCCGGTTGCATTTAATCACTGGTTCAGACTGGGGCTGTTGGGGAAATGGGTTCCTTTGCTGGTAAATGGAGGCTTACCCTGCTTTACCTCCATCCTCAAATATAATTAATCCATCCTTAAACTAAAGAAGCAGTTTTATGTAAAGTAATTATTTTTTTTTGCTTTACAGTCTGTTAAAATGTTATATGCGAAGCTCCTCCCCCACTCAGCTCCTTCAGACTAGCCAGCAACAATTAGCAAACACCTGATGGACTCGTTATGAGCTACTTCTCAGAGCACTGCTGGTAAAGCCGTTGTTAAAGGGTTAATAAAGGAGCCATGTGATGACTTCCTGAGTTTTAGAAACAGCAGGAATTAAAGAGACAGAGGCTCAATTTCAAGGTGATAAATTAGGAAGTAAAATTTATTTTAAGTCATATTTGATAAGTAAAACATTTTTATATCAGATGAAGGTAACATAGTTTATTATACTATTTTCCTGGATAACAGATAATACTGCCCCTCAGTTTTCAAACCCTGAATTAAGCCTCACAAACTCCCCTCCCACCCTGATATTCTTCCCTGTTGGTGAAAACAGATGACAACCTCCTTTAAATCATTGTCAGCGTTCAGTTTTCTTTTAATAATTGCCTCCTTTATCTCTGCACAGCAGCTCTCATCGCCGTATTTCATTTGAAGGTCTAAGAGGTCAGCATGTTAATTTGCACTTTTATCTCATTTAGACCATGGAATATGACAGCGCAGCTTGACAAAACAAGAAGCACCAACACAGATCAAAGTTTGCGCTCCCCTGCTAAGAGTTCCTAAAAAGATCCTTTTTCTACATTCATGTGTCGGCGTCAGATCATTCAGGTTATGCAATCGGTAATTAATTTTGCAATCGCTGCTAATTTTGTGAGTGTTTTTCCATCGCGCTCCGTTTTTCAACAAATATTTACGGCCGTGCGACTGAAAAGCAGCCTCCCATTTCCGTCGGCGCTCGTCGGGGAGTGTGAGATGAAATTAAACTCGCAGATAATGAAAGAGAAATGCTTGATGCAGATGGATGTTGTGGAATGAGAACCCGTCGGAGAAATGGAGTACGCTGGAACGAGCCAGTGAATTAGGATAAAATGGAAATCCATCTCTGTGGTTGTTATCCATTTAACACGCGCTGAATTCAAATGGATAAAAGCTCTAATAACCTGGTTAAATCCCCACTGTGTGCTGCCAACAGGCAGGCATGTCCTATTTTGACAAGTGTCAGCTAAGCAAATAATCCACAACAATCGGTCTGGGGATGTTTACCCAGTGATCTGAATTGTACTTCAGATGCTCTTTGAAAAGGCTTTGTTTGGCTAATCAGCTCGGAAAAGCAGTGAAGCTCTAACAAAAAATTAAATAAAAGAAGAAATTTTAGTCACATAAAATCAAATATTCATAAAATCCAAACATAATATCACCCATTGCAGGGTGCAATCACACATGGTTTTCTTTTGTTTGGGAAGATCAGAGTTGTGATTCTTCAGGCCTCCCTCTTACTGCAGCTTTTTCTCTTTCTACTCTGCAAACCTTTCTCCACAGTAGCAAAGTTGACTCAAATAATTAAAATCCTGACCAGTCAGAACTTAAAAATGTACTGGAGCCCGTGTAGAGATAAGACCGGGATGACTAGACTTAGTATGAAGTCTGAATAGCTTGCAGATGTGAGTGATGAGCTGTCCAGACTGGTAAAAAGAGCCTTACAGTGGGCCAAACACAAAAGCATGAATAATGTTCTGTAGATCTTCTCAGGAGACCATATCTTGGATTTTGGAAATGTTTTTAATTAAAGCATTTTAAAGCTTTAAAAAGCATTTAAAATGTTTTTAATTAAAGGAAAAGGAAGGAGAAAAAGCTCTGATGTGATGTAACTTGTAGATCTTTGAAACTGGATGCACTTTCAAGAAGCAACTGTCTGGTTCCAGAATGTAGGCGATGAGGAGCCGCTATAAAGACTTAATTGTGTTTAAAATGAAGTTCGGTCATTCAGCAAGGCCCAGATTCATAATAGTTGTGTTGAATGTTCGGATCTGGCTTTGGAGGGGGAGTACCTAAAGCTACAATCATACAGCAGGCAAATCAGAACAACCAAATTCAGTATCTGATTGTTCTGACTGTCATTTTATCCTAATTTTGCATCACTGATGTGAGACGTGCGTCATAATTCTGCACCAGGAGAAACCAATTAAATCCAAACATAAACGATGTCTGAAAATCATAGTTATGAGACAGTATGTCAGTGAAGAGCATCACAATCCCACCTTGTTCCAACTGCACATCCAAACAGACTTCTCTACAAAATCAATCAATCAATCAAATTGTATTTGTGTAGCTCATTTCAGCAACAAGGCACATTCAACAATTGAAATAATACATGTTGCAGTCGTTATACATCAAATTGTTGATTAATGTTTCATTTATTATGTTCCAAAAGCAACTCTAACAAGGTGGATTTTTAGTCTAGATTTAAAGGAACTCAGTATTTCAGCTGTTTTGCAGTTTTCTTGAAGTTTGTTCCAGATTTGCTGCTTCTCCGTGTTTGGTTCTGGTTTTGTGGAAGCAGAGCAGAAGTTGCAGTCAATGCTCCAGAAAATACCTTTGCTATCAGTTGCGTTTTCTTTTTATGAGCTTCTCTCGCGTTATCATTTTGACCGTTGACTCTGAATAACTTCAAAATTATTCAGTCATGCTGACGTGACGATGCTGTGTCTGCATTCTTCCTCTGTGCATGCGGGTCTCTTTGGGGTCATAAATGTTTCACAGAAAAGTCTGATTGTGACCTGGTTCAGTGTTTCCCCCAGAAAACTTGCTAGGCCTGCTGCTCGGGGCGCTAAGGCGGCCATTCATCCAGACGGCCGCCATGTTTTTGAGTTAAAAAATGTTTAAAGTTGACAGGAAATTTGAAAATACAATTTTATAGTTATGTATTTTTGGAAGATTAATACCTAAACATCAACTATAAAGTCTTAAAAAAAGGCAATAATTTTGAAAAACCTAAGATAAATTAACAATGCTAAACCTGGTGGGGGCGCAAGTAAAGCCTGGTGGCACCGCCAGGCTTATAATACACTGAGGGAAACACTCAAAAGAATAAAGTGAGCATGAAAACCTTAGAGTTCTACATTAGGCGTTAAAAGTTCGTCTAATTGTATTTATTTTACCTCTGATGTTGTTTTGTTGCATTATTATTAGTGATTCTCTAGTTGCATATTCACTTCATTTGGCTGATTTCATGACTGCCATTTGGAGAGCATGGTTCGGCCTTTCTGGTGAGCTTCGCGCGCTGAGCTCTGAATGTCAGCGTTTCTGTGTTGTGCTGATCACGTGATCGCTGTGGCCTCATTTAAGCCATTGATTATTTTAACCACATACAAAATTTCCCATCAGAGCGCCGATCTGTACCTTGTTTCAAACACACAAACTAGATTCTTGGATCAATTTTCGCTGCCCGGAAGCACGTCTTGCATCCCATCCATTAACTTTCCTTGGCAGCGCTGCCCTTTCTGGATAAAGGGCAGCGGGCCATCATTGTAAGTAAGAATTTGTTAATTAATCACAGCTTCCACATGCTTGCAACTCCTACACTGTATGAAATAAATATCAAACAGAATTAAGGGATGAATGTAAAACCCTAATATTTTAAAGTCAGATCTTTATTTCTGAGCTCCGCTACTTGTTTTCATTTCAACGTTAACAGCAACATCTGCTCCCTTCGGTTCTCTACATTGATTTCAAGCTTCTGCCTAATGAATATCTTGTAGATTATTTAATTTCCCTCACGAATTGAAGGTAAGTGGTGGTTTTCGCTTTCAGAATCCACAAGAAATCCTTGCATATCATGTCCTGCAAGACCAAAATTGCACATTCAGTTGATATGTGCTTATATGCAACATATAAAGGTTAATATGGGACTGGTATCTGTGAGATTTTATAAGCTGCAAGCAGTTGCTTGTTTGGAAAGAATGATACTCTTCTAGCAGCAGGGAAGGAAGCTGCCACGAGAGAAGAATACGTGGGACAAGACCTAGTTACTATGGAAACAAAGGAAACCTAAAAGAGGTGTTGGGGGTGGCAAAGAAGGGTAAGATGGAAAGGAGAAGAAGAGGAACGTCGGGAGGCATTGGGATGTTTTGGAGACGGATGATTGTGAAAGAAGGTAGAGCGTATCAAAAGGATGAAAATCTAAGCCTCCCCTGTGATACTCTGTTATTTATTCATCGCCTGCATGCGTGCCACATCATCATTCATAACCTCAGCCCTCCTTTAGCACCAAAACAAACATATCAAAGTATTTGCAGAGATGAAATATGTTCCCACGACTCATTATCATGCTAAAAGGCAAGGGTCTCTGGTTGGTCCTCCTTTAGAGCACAAGTGGTGCTCAAACATACAACCAAGTTCAGCCAATCAGGCACCTTCTTACTATACATGTTTTCTTTTTTCCTTTTTAAAGTAAGACAACTAGGCAGGAATGATCCAGACAACAATGGGAGAAAGAATGGGCTCAGTATGAATAATTAAACAGGCTGCGCCATTGATAGCGATGGAGAAACAGCAGCTAATTAACACCGAGAGGTGAAACGAGGGACGAGTGGGAAACTGAAACCTCATTCTCCTTTTTCTCCTAAGGAAGTCATTTTATCTCTTATTGGTGTAAACAACAGCCAATATAACATCTTGAAGACAACAGAGGACTTTTGACACAAAGTTTGTGGTGTTCAGAGATATGCACTGCTGTATATGACAGAAACCAGTTATTTACTTACACTATGTAAAAACAGGCAGCACACCAAGAATAATAAGTACCAAGAAGAGAAATATGGACTTCCAAAGGTTTGGTTTATCCTCCGGTACAATTTTTAGATGCCTGAAGGTGAACAGATTGAAATACGAAATGTGGAAACCAACTTCAGAACAAAAGGAAAGAAACTTGGAAAGCTGTTAAGAGTGTGTCAGTAACTACAGTGAAACATGGACTGGAAGGTCAACCAGGGAAGAAGAAGCCATGACTACAGAAACAACAACCCTCAGGGTGAAAAACCTTAATTTCTTGAGAGGTTTGGAAAACGGGGAACAGTCGTCAGCCTTGGAAGGAAATCCCAACTGTGAAGCATCATTTTTTAGGGCTGTTTTGCTGCATTTCATTAAACAAATGACATCCTGAGGAAAGATTATGTGTAAACATTGAAGTAATCAGCCAGGAAGTTGACCAGATGGACGATGTGGTTACAAAGTGACTTAAGGACAACAACGTCAGTGTTTTGGTAGCCACCATGAATCTCAATCCGATAGGAATTTAGTGGGAAGAGCTGAAAAGTAAGGCAACCTTCAAAATGGGCTGCAGTTACACCATTTCTGTTAGGAGCAATGGGCCAAATTTCTATCAAACTATTGAGAGAACAGAGCGTTTTGTCATACGTCAGTGTTTAAAAATAAAAATTTAAATGTAAAGAAATTTTAGGTTGTGCCTCATCATTGGAAAGAATTTCAGTAACCCTGACTGACCCAAAACAGAAAAAGTTGACTTTGATTAACGGTCAGACAATAAGAAAAAGAAACAATTTGCAACAGTTTATGTATGTGATTCCATCTGTATGTTATCAACAAAACCTCTACATCACAGCTTCCCTAGTGTGCCCTGATGTTGCAGCTCATTTCCAATGCTAATAAGAAAGAAAGCCAGGATGCGTTCTCTTGACTCATTGCTGTTTTTTCATCCTCAAACAATTGTTGCACTGCGTCAGAGCCGCCCAGGATGCTCATTGTTGCCAAGCCACTGGTGCAGCTGTGGAGGCTTGTTTTTTACCCCCTATTTCCAACCCCACCATCCCACGCACCCATGTGGTCCAGCAACAAACACGCTATACCAACAGTAGAGGGATAAAAGCAACTCAAGCCACTAAAGAGACTAAGGTTTTTTCTCAGCAGGGACTCCATCTCTGAATGTTACCACTAGGCCTTTTTGCCAAAGATAGTGTGGAAAAGATACATTCAGTGGGCAACACAAGGCTCATCACAGTCAGACATAGAGAATGTTCACCCATCAGTAAGCATATAAAAACAAAGAGAAAGTGGGAAATTGGAAAACAAATAGCAAAAGCAAAACACTAGACCAAGTTATTATGAGTAATGCATATAATTAAACTGAAATTAGGTGGCTGGGATTCTCTAACTCTGGATTGGATGCTTTAAGGACTGACATGCTTCACTGAAACTTTTCAAATGGGGTCTGTTTGAGTGAGCTGAACCGCAGGATTCCACTCAGTTTTCACTCCGGTCTAATAGATGACATTATTCCAGTGGTTTGTTGACAAAATGTTCCAAAAAAAGAGATTTCAGTGCAATTTTTTGCATCCCGTTGGATCCTGAGTGGTATTATTAGCTATCTATGCTTTCAAAAAGCAAGCATTGTTTTTTGTTCTGTGCACATTGTCTTTGAAAATTCATTTTCCGTGGTGTGTATGTTGCAATCTTTGAATTTTTTCTCGTTTTGGGACACACTTGAATGCTCTTTGGAGGAACCTGGAGAACTTTCGCAAAAGGAAAGTTACTCCCAGAATGCTGTGTGCACATATTTCAAACTTATTTTTTGTGAAAAATACTTTTTCCCCGCTGGGAAACTTTCTAGACATGCATTATTGTCTTTGATTGGGTTCAGTTGATTAACGTGCAACAAGTGGAGGAAATTATTTGCTTCAGAATATCATAAAGTTTTGCAGGAACAGTGAAAGTTACCTTTGGAGTCACACAGCTTGAATCAATATGCTTTTTCCTGTTTTTCTTGACAGGTTGTCAGTTGTCACAGCTTCATACTAGTTCTTCTCCTTCTTGTTGTGGCTCAGAGCCATGCAGTCATTTCAGCATGACTAGCGCTGATTATATCCACGGCACCACAGCTAGGGTACATGCACTCTACTGGGAAGCTCTTAGGAGGCTGCCAGCTGGTGTTTAGTGATGAACTACCAGCCTCAGCTGATGAAATCCAGCTACACATTGATCCAGGCATTTCAACAGCCTCTCCTTTTGACGATGTCCTGCCGACACTCATCACCTTTTGTTGAGGATCACAACCAGCGAAAAACTGTCGAATTGGCTTTTGGATCCATTTATGAGTCATTTCCTGTTGACTATCAGCCAGGCGCACATGTTGAATGAACCCTGCGCCGTCCGCTGCAAAGAAACGCCGGGAACTAGTGAGTGTGGGAAACCATCAAAGTTTAATATCCTCAACCAGGATCAAACAGACGCTGATATATGGCCTGAGAGTGTGTGTCATTAACTCGAACGAGCAGAGACGAGAACTGTGGGGGCATTTTTATGAGCATATATCCAGCCCCCCCTCACACCCATCCCTCCTCTCTGATTTAGAAAGCTGACATCTCCTAGTTGGCTTTGGCAGTGCATAAAAATGAGACTGGTTGTGCCAGAACGCAGCAGTGATATACTTCTCATTTTCAACAGCATACGGTTAACAACAGATATTATGGGTTTGTTTTGATGCTTTCTTCTTTAGTTCACTTTGATCTGCTTTATTTGCACCAAGGTACAGAAAAGTTGGTACGTCTGCAGTAAGGAAATGATGGCGTGATCTGGCGCTCTGCTCATAACTAGAACCAGAATGATTCAGCGTTTGATTATAGATGTCTGGGGAGGAAAGTTAGTGGCTTTCCAGAAGTTTTATGTGAATTTTTAGGCCTTATACACAGTTTTACTATGTATTGATGGCAGAAGATGAACAATTGGATGGGATGAAAGGATAAATGGTTGTTTGGTTGGATGAGCTAATAGCCACATGGGTGGATATGAAGGAATGGATAGAAAGATAGGTGGATGGACAGATAAATGGTAGGAAGAGTTGAATGGATGGAAAGAGAGAGAAAAGATGGGAAGATGAATGAACAAAACAGAGTCAGGTGTTTGGAAGGATGGATGGATGGACGATTAAATGACATAATATATGAAAGATAAACAGATGGATGGATAAACGAACAGAAGGATGTATGGATAGATAGAAAGTGGATGAATGGAAGACCAGATGGATTGCTGGAGGGAGAGAAAGAGGCGAGAAAGAATGGATAGATAGATGGGTGGAGGGACGGACAAATGGTAGGATAGCTCAACAAAGTGTAGGATGGATGAAGAGAAGGAGAGATACATGGATGGATGAACAAACAAACAGGTCAATGTGGATGGATACACAAAGTGTAGAAATAGGATAGATGAATGGATGATGGAGAAATCGGATGAATGGATTGAGACGTTTAGGGAGTTGGGTGGACAGACCAATGGATGGATGGATGAATAAACGGATGGATGGATAAAGGGTAGGATGGATAAAGGGTAGGATGGATGGATGGATGGATGGATGGATGGATGGTTTCTCCAAACCATTTTTTCCACAGTTATCCAATCCTTGTCATTCCAAACATTCCCAGCCTTTTCCAAACTCCGTTCCTCCGCCTCCGTTTTTTGCTGGTATTTTCCCCAGGTTCAGTTTAATCAAATTCTGCTTCTCATGTGAACATTATTTGAAAGCATTTCATTTGCCAATTAGCCAGCTGCTCCCCAGTTAAATAATGAATATGCTAATTCTAAAGCCGGGGGATATGTTGTCTTTGGAGCTGCAGCAGTGACATTTATCTAAGTTGGGATCCTCGCAGTTCTGCCTCTGACAAGGGCATAATCTCCTGCTTTGCTCCCATACAGACAGATATACATATTTTCAGCATTTATTTATGTAATGCAGTGTTATGTGAATGCATGAAGTACAGTTGGAGTCAGAGGTAATGGTTTATAGCAATGCTTTCCTCCATGCATGCTGATGTGTTTGCCCACCTTTATCTCATTGAGTGCATGTCCTGACAGTTCTAATTGAAAGCCATGCAGAGCCGAGTCGGTGGACGCATATAAACTCGCAGCTATCATCCGTCAGCGGCGGAGGGCCAGAGAGCTGCTGTTCTCGCCCAGGAGCTCGGTGACAGATCCTCCTTTAATGTGCTTACTGCCGTGTTTGGAGCAATCTTTCAGTATGCATGTACCGTATCGCCACATACAGTACTCTGTCAGCCTATTAATTATCCCATTAAGCTGTGTTCTACTTATGGTGGATGACAGCTAAAACACGCATGAAGGCATCTGACTGTCCGTCCTTTAATCTGCTGTCCATCAACCAGCCTGCAGGTTTTCCATAAGACTTGTGTTATAGAAAACGAGAACTAGTTATCGATTATTCTGACGATTAATCAACTAAAAGAACTGGTACATTCAGGATATTTTTGGTTTACATTGAAAGATGCAAATTCCCTTATAATTAAGAAAATAAACATTTATTTGCCTATAATGCAACAACCTGTCATTTCTTTGTAATTTGTAGCAAAGAACGCATATACAGCTAAAATAACACTTCTAAAATAAACATGATGATTTAACCAATTAATAATTGGGTAACAAAAGGTGCTAATTTGTTAAATTTGAACCAGGAGAAGCTTCACTGCCATTTCAGGAGTTTTGGGTAGAACATATTTACACACAAAGATGTTGTTTTGTTTTGTTTTTTATCTTAAATGCAAAATGTATATAAATTTTGTACAGTTTTGGCTTAATTGCTCCTCTGAGGGTGTAGTTCTTTCAGCAGTTATTGAGTCTGTATAGTCCAGTTAATGATTAATCAATTAGTTAGCGATTCTTTCAATTATTGATTAATCATGATTAATCCTGTTAACAATTCCAGATCTAAAGTAAACTGTGAGATTTATATCTTTAAACTGCACAAAGTAACTATATTTAATAAGATTTTCAAGTTTATTTATATTCATTGATGCTGTCGTGGAACAAGTGGAGAAAATAGTAAAAATATAATTTCCAATAATACTTTTATTCAACATCAATAATTAAAATTTAAGACAGCAGTAAAAATGATAAATTCAAGATTTACCCCAGAAAACTTGCTAAACCCAGTGGGTGGGCGCTAGGGCGTCATCCATCCAGCAGCCCGTCGAGTTTTTGAGTTAAAAAATTTTGACAGGAAATTTGAAAATATCACCTGATAATTATGTGTTATTGGAAGATTAATATCTGAACACCAACCATAAACCAGCTATTCCATTTCTGAATGGCTCAATAGAAAGTGGCCTAGCTTTGTAGCGTAACAAAAAAGACTCACCAATGTTGACCTGTAACCTGAATTATTTTTCTTTGTTTTGTTGACTTGTTACAGGATGAAATATATTTATTTAAGTTGTTTTATTAGACTGAAATCTATTCTGCAATATAACTTTCTCACTAGCGCAGAAAAGACGCTGACTACTAATAACTGCCCCCAAGAAGCCCACATTTAAAAAAATCAAAATAATCCTTTTAATATTTTCTGCAATTTAAACTATAGCATCAAGCAAACAATGATGTTAATGTTTAATAGTGAGCAAAGTGAAACACTGCAGACAAAATGTTAAACATGCCTAGAAAAACATCCATTGCATGAATAAAGGGGATCAATGGAGGGGCTTTTAAAAATGTACTGCAAGGCTTTAGAGGGTTCCCTTCATCAAACTTACAAGCTTCTTTTGAAAGGATTTATGATCCTCTTCAATACTGCTACACTCATATGAGCATTTTGTTGCTGTTGTAAATAATCCATTAACTTAATGGAAGCCTTCATCAGCTCCCAATAAATGTTGGAGGTAATGTAGCTGTTTGCTTCTCTGCTTAATGCTGCAGCCTTGGCAGGTTTGAACACAGTTGTATTTCCAAAAGAGAGATCTGGGAGAGAACATGATGAACCGTCATAACGTCAGTATTCATTCATTCATACTGTAACCCATACTGTAACCCCTCGTGAAATACCAGAGAGATGGACGTTACTACTGTAGACGCTGTGTAACTGATCTAGCAGGTCTGTTTCGACTGCAGCTATAAAAGCAGCTATCAACTCATCAAACCAGTCATTTGGGTTGACAGATGAACTGCAGCAGAACCACCAACATGCCCATTAGTGTCAGTCTCCTGTTTTAAGATCCAATTACTGATCCAGTCCATGTTTTCGGACACCTGAAATAACCTTTAAAGTGTCCGTCATCTGAGTGAAAATGTGGTTTAGATCTACGTAGTAAAAGTTGAATATCTCTGTTGCATTAGTTCTGATTTATTTTTTGGAGATGGATAGTTGCTGTAATGCGTAACCGTGGCAAGAAGGTGTTGCTTTTACAACTGAGCTGCCGAGTGGCTTCTCAAAAGCTCAAACAACACCTGAACTGTTGAATCCCAGAGGAGTTATGAATGCAGAGCAGGACCAAACAGCAGAAAGAGATTCTACACTTCCAGAGATTTAAACAGGAGCAGCAAAAGCAAATGAGCTGGATTAGCAGAGCTAGCTAACAATCTATGGTGTTTATGGTGATCGTTTATCCAGAATTTCCTTTTTCTGTCTTTTCTGATGACCTAATGTAACCATTAATGGTGCTTTACATGTTACTGGTGTTGAATCAGTCCTGGCAGGAGCTGGGTTGAGTAATCTTTACTCTGGCATAATGTAACTCCATGATGGCCGCTCCGACTGGTCGGTCCAAATTCCTCGTTGGCCGGTGCCATGGCGACAGTTGGTGGCAGCGTCTGTCACGTCCGCCGAAACCGTCACTGAGTTT
This sequence comes from Xiphophorus hellerii, assembly GCF_003331165.1. Classification (NCBI taxonomy): domain Eukaryota; kingdom Metazoa; phylum Chordata; class Actinopteri; order Cyprinodontiformes; family Poeciliidae; genus Xiphophorus; species Xiphophorus hellerii. The sequence goes on along the minus strand of NC_045695.1, from coordinate 14,121,863 downwards.
CGGAACAAAGAGACATGATATCTGGAAGGAGTCTGACAGAAAAGGTGAGCGGGCAATTCATTGCACAATGAAGCAAGAAAAGAAAAAAGATGAAAGGCTCCCTTGAGTAAAATTAAAGGTGATAGCAGCAAAGGGAAATAGAAGTATAGAAGTGTGCTGGGGTGGGAGGAATTGAACAAGCTGAGAAGTGAATAAAACAGGGGGAGCCTTTGAATCCCTGATCTTAAGATGAGAGGGGGATGACATTAGCTGAGGCTACGACTCCTTTTTATCTCTTATCCTCATTATTGGTCTTTTTCCTCGTTGGAAACATCAAATTATGTTCAGATCATGCTGGATCTATACTGTAGTTTCTGCAGGAATCCTTGAAAATCTTTGAACTTCCTTTAGGTGTTTATTAAAGTTTGAAAAGTGCTTGATTTCTGTACACTGTAAAACATTTGAAGGTGGTTTAACTTGGAAATGACAGTCAACCTGCTGCCTTGAAAATACAATTTAAGTCAACAAGAAAATTTATTTTAACTCATGAAGTTGATTTAACAAGAGACAAGTTGTCTAAACATTGTTTTTTAAGTTCATTAATCTTGAATTGTGAGTTTTAACTTAATTCTGCAATTTAAACAAAATAATTATTTCACAATATCAAAAAAAATACCTGCACTATTCTAGTTATTTTCCCTCACAATATCAAGTTAAAATAACAACTTATTTCACTTTAGAATAATTTAAATTCTCGTTTCAAATTGCATGGACAAAATTTCTGATCTGACAATGAATTTTATTAAACATCACAACAAATTTAATGTGAACAAGACATTAAAATAAAGTCAGATCAATGTAACGCATTTCCATCTCAGAATACAAAAACATGCCGCTAAGAATTCTGGGAAATAGTTCCCACTCCTGTCTTTTTCTTCCTTCAGTTTTTAAGTGCTAACCAAAATAGTTTATTGAACTCTTGGAGGTTTGATAAAATTTATAAAAAGTTAATACCACTCACTAATGTAAGTTCATCTTTCACAAACTCGCTTAAAAAGTCAAATAAACTAAACTAAATGCAGCTCAAATGTTTTACAGTGTGTAAAATTCTTGAAAAAAGTGTAAAAATATATATTTTTTCTCACTCTGAAGTTGAATCAACCAAACTTTTCTTGTTTTAATTACCAGAATTATTTTTATTTACTAGATTAAACATTTTTAGAGATTTTTTTGTGACTTTCTTGGTTGTATATTCAGTTTTAGCATTTAATCTGATTGTTTCAGTGTTTGGATTTTTTTAGTGTAATGAATGTTTATTATTCCTAAAGACTCCATGAGTTATTCATCACCTTAAATTTATACATTAAATAAAGTTGTTGAAATTGTTAAATTAGCGTTTTTAGAGAAACATTTCAAAATGTTATATATATTTTTTTATTATTTTACCTTTTCCCTGCTGTGGAATGTAAAATACTACCTTAACAAATTTTATCCAATAGTGAAATAAAGCTGTCGTTTTTTGCATGTTCTCCACTTTAGTGTGATGCTGGAAAAGTTCTTGACTTTTCCTGTGGGAAAAGTCAAGAACTAATCTTGACCCGTCACATCGTCACTTTAATCCTTTTTCCGAACTGAAAAGTTGCTCAAGTTTTACAAAACTTAAGACGTCTTTTATTCAGTCTGGTTTTGCTGCGGATTGATTTCCAGTTCAGCATAAGTGGGATTTAAAATCCAATACAGTTCATTCCTAAACTGCAGGGAGAGCTTTATCCCATTCAGTTTACAATGCAGATCACTTAGCCAGGATGCGTGGTCTTAATAATCTGGGCCGCTATTGTCCAGAGACGTGGCCTCCAATTAGGGAGCCAGTCGACCTCAAACCTTTGAATTTCATTGTAGCAAATCCAAAATTAAGGACCATTCTGAATCCCCTTCCCATAATCCCCGGAGTCTATTCTCTGCGGCCCGGCTGGAGCCGCTGACCTCTCCTTTGTGACTGAATTAATCCATAGGCGGAGATAATAGCCGTGTCACTGCCAACGGCAGAAAGTGGCAGGAGGATAATCAATCCACCGCCGTGCCACTCCAATCCCCCACGGCAACCATCGCCCCTCCGCCAAGGAAGGAAACAAATACAATTGCATCTTTTATTCAGGATGCAGAAAACCGACTGTTAAAGCTGGACTTGTTTTACAGAACCAACCTTGACATTTAAACTCTTAGAGATGATTTGCTCTGATTTATTCACACGTCTATTGAAAGATGTGTGAAAATTCATAAAATAAACCATGACTTCCTCCTGTTTCCCTGGATGTAAACGTGACCCATTTCTCCAACGGGAAAGACAAGAGAACATACGATTGATATACATATTTACTTTAAAGTCCATATTTGTGTTTCTTAAAGTTTTATTTTTCAAATTAAATCCGAGCGTAATGCTAACCCGATCAGCAGAAGTGACAGTAAATCGTTGCCGCTGTGAAAGTTTTCTGCTGCTTCTCTTCTCCCTGGCGGTGTGAAGGTTCTCCGGTTCTTTGTGCAGAGCGAAGTTTGCTTCCAGTATTTGCTGGTGTTAAATTGAACTCATTTGTCTCTGTAGCCCTGACATGTTCAGTATGCCAACGGCTGCACCAAAGCCCAAAGCATGATTGATCTACTCCACGTGGAATCGCTTGAGATGCTCTTTTTTTATTTTATTTATGGAAATCTACTTTTTATTTTCAGTTTTAAGTTCATTTGTTGAAAGGATTTTTCTTTAAAAGCTTGAGATTTGTCTCTTAATCTTTTCGCTGAAGGTTGTTCTGCCTTCTTCAGCCTCTCCACAGTTAGCCGCTTATTGTTCCTGAAGGTTTCCTGCTCTTAAATAAAACTACACTTTGGAAGCAGTTGGATTATAATTTTTGCACAACCTTGACTATTTCTGTTCAGTGTTTTGAAATAGAAAGAAAGTTAAGTCAACAATAGTTCTTAATTTAAAAGAAATAATACTGAAAATCAATGTAAAGTTTCAGTTTCTGCTTTGCAAAGAGTAAAAACAAAAGAAATAGTGAATTTTATCGTTTTTTGACTAAAACTGGGAGGTTTGTGTAAATAAAAAAATATTCTACAGAAAAATGAGCAATTTCTGTTGATCTAAAATTGCGCAAAGGTGATTTAAACATAATTTTGAAGGTTTTCCCTGTTTGAACCAAAGAAATGTGCAGCTTTTATTGATTTTTCTTTTACAAATCAATCGTGATCAACAAAAAGTGGCTTTTTCTGACAAGAAAAGGTATAAAAAACCCTTTAAATATCAAATTAAAAAGCGATTTTTACAAAAATAATGACAAATGTTATTAAATGAATAATTGGATTTGCAACAACTGGCTGGACATCTGTTGAATTATTTCAGTCACTTTAAAGTGGTGAACATTTTGTGTTACATAGTTTTGTTCTTATTTTGTAGAAATCAGTTTTCACATTTTTCATTTGACAAAAAAGCCTAATTTTGCTGAACGTTATTGATTTGTAAAAGCAATAAAAAGGGTAAAACATCCAACTTGGTGAATATTTTGTAGCTTGGTTGCTACAAACATGTTTTGACAAATAAACTCACCTAAAAAGCAGGCCGCAAAACGCTAAGAGAAGTCACTAAAAAACCAGAGTTAGGAAACTTGTTTTTGTTTGAGGACATTTTTGTTGTTTGATCAAATGAAATTCTGAATTAATAATAAAATTATAAGGTTTCCCCAGTAAAACTTGCTAAGTCCAGTGGTTGGGCGCTACGTCAGTCATTCATCTTTCGTGTTTTTGAGTTAAAAAATGTTGAAAGTTGACAGAAAATTTTAAAATATCACTTGATAATCATGTGTTATTGGAAGATTAATACCTGAACACCAACTGTAAAGTCTTTAAAAATGCAAAGATTTAAAAAATGTTAGCCTGGTGGGGCACAAGTAAAGCCTGGTGGCCCGCCAGGCTTCTAATACACTGGGAGAAACCCTGGATTAGACAGAAATCTATGAAGTTTCTTGAAGAAGAGCTGAATATTCATGGAGTTTTCTTCTAAAAGAATGTAAAATATGATTGACAGTTTGCAGCAACAGGTGAAACAGGAAGTGTAGGATTTGGTTAAAAACAATAAACAGCCAGTAAACATACGAACTAAACAAGAAAAATACGTAAAAGGATGTTTGCTTGTTACTCAAGGACACCAAGCCCCTCTTTCCTTTTCCGTCTAACATTAGACCATCAAAGTTTATTGAAAACATGTTGGGATAAGTTGAATTTTTTCCCATTTTTGGTGTGTTAAAGAACTCATTTGTGTTGTACAGTCAGTCGTATTCGGGGCGGTCTGACTGGTAGAATTACATATTGTCAAAGTGAGCCTGACTGGCATGCTGGGACTAAATAATAGCCTCTTTTTTTCACCAAACAGCGAGCGGCTCCTGGTTGGAGATGAAAGTTAAATTGAGCATATCTTTAGCGCCAAGACAGACAAATTGCATGTCCTTGTTTTGAACAGTGTGAATATTTGATTTTTAAACACAAAGGAGGATTTAATGTTCGTGTCAGACGAAAATTGGCGTGGGTGGTATTTATTTTTAACCTTTGATCCAGGTAAAAGAGAGCAAATTCAACAATCTCCACTCGTTTACAAGTGAGATTTGGCCGTTTGAGAAAGTATGCAGAATCGTTTTGCAACAGAGTGTGAGCATGTTCTACTTGAAGATCTGTGACAGTAAAATGTGTCCACAGTGGTTGTTAAGGTCAGTCTTTGCTTTGCTTCTTCTCCCTTCTGAGCCGCCGCCATGAAAGCTTTTAATCACCGAGCGTGAGATTATTCAGACGGCGCACAAACACACCGCCGCCGCTCTAATGGCCGCTGATAAAGACGCTGCTCCGTCTGCTGCATCGAAGTTCACAAGCGACCAACCCAGAGTAACCACAATAACAGAGTCAAGTTACAACCACAAAGTCTGGTTTTAGGCAGTAGATCAACACAAAGTGCTGCAAACAATATGTTTGTTCCTGAAATAGTCACAAGAAAACCTGACTGAGTTTTTGTTGCTGTTGCATTTTTTTAACCGTAGTTTAACGTTTTACTGCCAAACAAAATCCTTTACCTCTCTTGAAACAGGCCAAGTGTTTTATTGCATGAGCCAAAATTGTAGATTCAAATGAAGCTGCAGGTCAAAAAAATCCAACCTAAAATCAAGCAAATCGAGCTTTTATTTATTGTAGATCCAAAACTTGAAGAGGATTTTTATGACTGTTGTAGGTAGATAAAGGAGTCAATTTCTGACAAAAACTTATAAATCTATTCTTTTTTTTGTAAAGAGTTTCTATTAATCTAAAATCAGATTATTACTCAAATTAATCTAAACATTTCTGAGTTTTTAGGGAAAATTGTACCCCTTTTCTTCTACAGTGATACTCATATGCTTGCCAATTAGCCTATCAGAAGCTTCCAAAGCCATGACATCATCATCTGAGCTCTCCCTCATCATTTAAAGAAACAGCAATTGCTGTGTATGTAAACTTCTGATTGTGAAGACATTAAAAATCAATTTTCTCTTTCTCATTATTGTGACTTAGCAAATATTTGTAGAAATAAATTTCAATTAGCTCGGTTTATATTCTTTTACGTTGGCGAGTCGCTCTCTAACCTGTTTGCCGTGAACCTCGACTCTCCTCTCAGAAAATCAAATGCTGCCTCCGAGGCCTGGAGTTTTTATTACTGAGTCTCTTTCCAGACTGTTGAGTCTCCCTCCTTGGAGTGGGAAGCCTGGGTTGGTCTGCTTACAATCAGCTCAGTCTCCCACCTTCCCACCAGATCAATATGCAGCGCTGGCTTATTTTTGAATGCCTGGTTATTCACAAGTTCTCACAGATCATCAGAAGTAAACATCTCGCCCACCTCAGCTGGTCTTCATTGTCTCCAAACTCAGACTCTTATTGATTTCACTGTTGCAGAAAATGAGATTCAGACATCAAACATGCCTCCAGTCGATCTTCTGAAGCTCATACCGATTGTAAGTAAAAATCGATTGAATTAAAATGTTCTTTAACTTCCAACTCAATCTATTGGTGACTTTTTTTTGCCACTATTAAAACAAAAACTACAGTTGATTAGATTTATTTTTCAGTCGGTGCTCATTTAGATTTGATTTTGCAAAAGCTCTACTGCAAAAGAAACAAAGGGTCAGTTAATGAGCAGAAGAAGAAAAAACAGTCAGACAGTAAGCTAAAAAATAAGCAATAAATAACTCATCACTTTTATCTTTAACACATTAGTAGCAAACTTTTAAACAAGTCCGCATCAAACACTAAATTACCAAACGGTGTGTTTTTACTTCAAACCAGTACCAAGCCGTAACGTCATCATCAATGGATTTTTAAAAGTTGTTTGAAGGCGCAGTAATCTTTGAAGAAACCTTTAATATCGCTTTATTTTTGGGATTAAGCAAATAGAAATGATTTTGGTCATTCCAACTGATCTAAACGAGAAAATGTTTGTCCGATTTCCCAAAATAATAAAAGGTTATGTCTCCTTGTATCATAATGCATTTTAGGTTTCCCCTGAGAGAGATTGGTGACGTAAGGAGAGAAATGGGAGCAGAAAAGAAAGGGCGACAGAGATAAGAAAAATAAGACTAATAGATTAGACACAGGACTCAGAGCCCAGATAGTCGAAGCTCCTGCCTGATACCCGGTGAAGCATGATTCTGTTTTTGAAAGGGGAATGCGGATAACGGTATTATCTCTCACCAGTGTGTACAGGCCCTATTTTTCCCTGTGTTTCCATAAATATGAGCTCAATATCCAAGAAAATGTGATTTATTCTGTCACAGTGTGAGGCCCCAGTTTATTCATAATCTGGAATAGAAATCATCTCTTTTGATGGGGGATAAAGGAGACAGAGGTTATGAGAAAACACCAAGGATATACTGCAGACTGTTTGTTTAAGAGGGACATCCAAGAATATTTTCCCTCCACAACGTCTCTCCGTTGCTTGTCTTGTTTGGCATCAGGAAGCTCTGATTGCAGGCTGATGATTGTTTTGACACGTGAAACTCAATTGTTTTCCCTTAAATGCCCTTTGACCCAAACTTCACTGTCTGTCAGGCTTCCAGAGTCTTTAAGGGTTAATTCATGAGGCAATCTTTTCTAATAGAGTGAGCATTTATTGTGTCGTTTATCATCAATCGTGATACATTTTGATTTATCATTGTTGCAGTAAATTCCATTTAATGGTATGTAAAAATCCATAAAACTGCCCATATTGTCAGATTTTTATTGTTTTTATCCACTCTGTTCAATAAATCAATCAGTCAAGTTTATTTGTACAGCATATTTCAGCAAATTCGTCATGAAAACATAAACACATCATACAGTCACCAGTAACAGACTCTACTTTATGTCAAGTACCATAAAAGTGTGTCAATAAATTTGTAAATATGATTGAATGCAGTTGCTATGTTAATTTTAATGATAAAAATCACATTTCTTTAAGTGAAGAGGATAACAAATGGTATGTTTTTCAATTGCAGTTACCTAAAAAAGAAGTAAGTAGTTCATATCTTCACTTATTGTTATCACAGTAGTACCACAAAATATTGTGATACAACTTTAAGTCTACCATTAAACCTTTGGGAGACCCAAAGACGAACCAAAATCTCATCTGTTTTTGAGCACAAATGCTGAAACAGATTTACAACAGGTCCGATTATCTCTTATTTGCATCTTTTAAAGTGTTTCTTTGGACCTTGGTTGCTTTTTCACTTTCATTGTTGGTTCTGGTGTCTCTTCTTCCCCTCAACGATACAACATGGACTCTCCAGCGGAAATGGATCCTGTAGAATCTGTCCTGTTGAATGTTTTCATTGGGAACAATCCAAGCTCACATTCGCGTCGATAAAAACGTTGCTTGTGTGCGTGGCTGTCATAAAGACACATGAGGACACAAAGAAAATTAGCAAAACCGAAAGTTTTAACCACCTGCTAGATAAGATCAAGCTGCCGCTCCGTGCTAATTATAAAAAGATTACACATCTGTCTGAAAGCACACATCTGTGTGTTCGCACGTCGCTGCATGAGGTCCATCAAGGCCTCTGCGGCTTAGAGCTTAAGAGGCTTAAGGAGGGAGACATAAATGGCAAAGCAGCTGGAGAGTGGAAAGCAGAGATACAGAGAAGGTGTGTGAGAGAGTGGAAGATAATAGGTAGCTGTGGCTTCTGTTTGAGACTTCGCTACTGTATGTTGCTACAATTGGATATGGTTGGCTGAGTAGAGCCAGCTTTCTCCCTCACTCCCCGTTCCTCTGCAGCATGAAAGCAGGTTGGTGAGTCGGAGGGACAGAAATATGAACCAAAGCTCTGGGAATCCGCTGGTGTGGCTACAAATGAGCCAAAATGACCAGGTCAAAGTTTAAAACCTCGAAATCATAAGATTTTGAACCTTTTCAAAATGTACTTTCACCTACTTCATGCTGTCTGACAGGTGCTATTTTAAAGACAGGTTGACCAGAGGCAACTCTGAACAAATCAGTGTTTCAGCATCTTTACAGTTTTCTGGAAGTTTGTTCCACATTATAGGAGTGTAGAAACCTGAATGTTGCTTCTCCATGTTCAGTTCTGGTTCTGGTTTTCTATCTCTGACAAGATTTTTTTTTTTATTTCAGTTTTTTGCGAGAAAACTATAACCTATATATACTGACATATAAGTTCATTTCTCTGCACTTACAGTATCAGCCAATCAGTGCAAAGGAAACTATATGGGCAGCCAGTAGCGTGTCGAGTAGCATTGCATCTTGGTATTCCACCTTCCCAAACTCTGTTTTCTTTTTTCTGAAAGGTTTAGAGAAGTTCAATAAAAACAATCAACACGTTTTCCATGAATAATTTAGGTAGATTCCACAAATAGCCTGAAAAGAAGTTAAAAATTTTGTAAATCCAGAAGAATCCATAGGAATTTAGTGAAAGTTTGTTTTAACTTACCCACTGAAAAGCTACAGATCCCGACTACACATCCCATCTGTGTGGTGTAGCTGTCAGAAATGCTGACTCTGAAGTGTTTCAGAAGCTAATTTCATGCTGCAAATCATTCCTGCCGTTGCAACACCTCTGAAGAAACGCATAAGATACACAAGTTCTGCTGAATACAAAACATAGTAATTAGTATTTTATCAGCTGCCTTCGTTTGCTCTTTGTCTGCCCGTTCTTCTGCTCGTCTTTATTGCTTCTCTGTCTTCGGGGTTCAAGGGAAGAATTTCCTTTTATTCCTTCTCAAAATCACACACAATTAAAGCAGAGCATTATTGGCCTCAGGGCCAAGAGCTCTGTGTGTGTAGAGCATTCACCCTCCCTTCCACCCACACACTCAAAATAAAGGGATTCAGCACACATGCACCTTCCCACACTCTATGTACGAAAACACAAAAGCTGCTTCTCTTTGGTGCATTTTATTTGGTTATGGCTTTAATTGAGCTTTTTTAATGGAGAAAAGGGATTATATATTCACACACCTCTCTTCCTGGCAGATGATTGGACACTTTTCTTCCTTATCAGTGAAGTATTTGGACTCAGGCTGCTGCTAAAAACAACTTCAAGGATGACAGGTGGAATAAAAAAGCACCAGGAGCTTCTCCTTCAGCTCACACAGCCTAAATATATCAAGCTGATGTTCAACTTAATATTTATCTGTAGCATTCTGGAAATGTTAGTTACCTGGCAACTTATTTTCTTTTTAAAGTAAGGTTATGTCTCAGTATTCAGACTGAAAATTCAGCTTTCATATCAACCACATCTTGCCATTCTTTAATGTGGAGTCCCTCAGGGTTTTGTCTTCAAACCACTGCTTTTTCTTTTCTACATATCTCTTTCTTGGAGAGATAATGAATAATTTCAATTATGAATCTATTAATTTAAGTACATTTAATAAAAACAAAGATCAAATGTGGGGCCTTGTTTCCTGGGAGGGACACAAGAGGGCGCCAGGGAGGAAAATTGGAGGGAAAATTAAAATAATAAATTTTCAGTCCAACGATTCAGTAGTGGGAAAATTGTGCTAAGTTTGCTACGCTAAAAAGCTTTGGGTCTAAATCTGTTAGCATGGCATCATGGTAGCATTTTGATAGGAAAATATTGATGAAGACGACCAGATGATTTATAATCTAATCTAAGTAATTAGTGGTTATGAAACTAGAATAACGAAGGAAATGCTGTATGATCAGTCACATTTGTTGACTTGCTCAAACTGCACTGTAATAAAAGATTAAGTGGAAGCTAATATGCTAACATTTTACTGAAGGATATTTACATGACTTTACCTCCTTCCTTTAAAAACAGTTTAAAAATCTAATTTGTTGTTGAAATCTGTAGCTTTTTTGATGTGAAACATGAAACTTTGTGGCTAACATAAACATGTCTCCCCTTCTTTTGAAATTACACTTAATCATTTGTAATTGTTGTTTGGGAATCTGAAGGAAAGTAGCTGATTGACACTTTACAAATGGCAATCGATATTTTTGTTTCTGGTCTTTTTTTGCTCGTCTCCAGCGCTTCCCACAGGAGATAATAATTGGAGCTGATAATTGTTACCAGGCTCATAACATATTGACCGGATCGCCTTAATGAGCCGATTGAACAGAGACGGCCATGCCTGGAAAAACCGAAGCAATTATTGCGTCTATATGCGTCGCCTGCTTGTACGACAGCGAGAACAAACAAATTCCCACTCGTCATATTTCAAACTCAGTCGTATAAAACCCCGTATTCAAGCGCAGTAACGACTTCTGGGATGTGCATTTTACCTCATCGGGGAGTTAAAGGATTAACTTGATTCTATTATTCACACCAAGTAGCACAAGAAAAAGCCCAGGCTCATTTTTCCTTGTACCCGCAGGTTCTAGTGAGCAGCTTATTACGCGATCAATCACGCACACCGCAAACAGAGCCGAATCAATTAATAATTGAAAACCTTTAAAGTACTTGAAGCGCTGATTGGAATGTGCCTTAAGTTAGAGGCAGGCAGTGTGGAAGGTCATGAGGTTAAACAGGCCAGATTAATCAAGCTCAGAACTGGACTTGGACTCATTTAAAACAATGAAACATTTCTCTCTGGAGACTAACCAATCAGGTTTTGAGGATGTTATGCATTACAAATCAATCAATCAAGTTTATTTATAGAGAACAATTCAGTTCAAAAAGCTTTACATCTGAAAAACAACAAACAGTCACCAGCTGAGAACCCAGTAACAAACATTTTAACTTACTGGTAGGTTAGAAATAATCTTAATTGTCACTCAGTGCGGAAATTCAGACTGCTAAATAAATATACAACTGAGAAGGGTTTTAAAAATGTACAAAAAAACATTCACAGGAATGTAAACACTGAGTTAGTTGAGATCATGATGGCTGATGAGAGGAAGGACAGCTTTGGTTAAAAAGTTAGCTTTTAAACCAAAACAAGGAAGACATGAATAAAAACAAAACCGCTGTTTAAATAAATGGAAGAATTACTAAAATGGTCAATTAATGGCAATGAACACCTATTAACTCCAACTGTTTACATAATATGTTCAGAAAGTGGACATTTTGTCAGGATTAAAAATATATGTTATGAAGTCTTTAAATTATTTTGTCTCTTTTGGGTCTAAAAACCACACAAAACTAAAAAAAGAACTGAATTAAAGCCACAGTGAAGGCATCTCCTTCACCATTCTTGACCTGAAGGCGTCACGTCAATTTATTGCTTCATCATCTTGCCTTATGTTCAGGATTTTGGTTACAAACCAACAAATTTAAGATCATTTAATCCAATAAAGTTCTGTTTCTGGGTGGGGAATAAAACAGTTGGGAGAATTTGTGGAGTATAGTCCAATCATCCTGAACTGGAATACCTGATACAGCTAACAGAAGTGGATCAACTTCAACAAGGCTCTCTGAAGTAAGAGTGTCTATTTCCGTTTTTTAAATAGTGTAATGTTGCTGTTTTTTCTCAATTTCTTTAGATTGAACATATATTTTCAAACACAATAGAAAAAAGTGAGTATCTGAGTTAGAAAATGATCATAAGTATTGATAAATCGGCTCCTGTACCTCTTCATGTTCATACAGTAGTGCCGATCTACTGCCATCTACAGGCGTCTCTGCGCCACAGCAGATTGCTGCCAGTGATTTCTTGCTGCCGTAGGCTGCAGCCATCCCTCCTAGAAAAGCAGCAGATAATGATTTCATCATTTCCCCGATTATTGACAGGCGCCTTGAGCTCTACTATTAAGTTCCCAGTGTTGTGGGGCGAATTAACATCCATTAGAATATGATTATTCAGCGAGAGTGTGGTTGGATGTTGATCCTAACGAGGACTGCAGCTCCAACATTGGGGAAAAAAGGATATGTGGGGTTTGACAGGCTCATCAAATCTCCAGCTCCAGACAGCGACGTGTTGACTGCAGCGCTGCATCAGGAGCCTCTGGCCTTAAAGTGACCTCCTCCATGCAGAGCTGCCAATCACCGCTCATTAAACATCAAGACACATTCTCCTCTCCAACAAGCCCAGATTTAAAGAGCTCTTTATCTGGGTTTCTGACGCTCTTTTACCTCTTATTCTTGGGGTTTTCAGGTGAAAAAACACCTATTGTCTCATTTTTGTGGCCATTACAATAGAATATGTAGAAGTGTTTGAGCTATAAAAGGGATTTTCAGTCTGAAAAATGTATTGTTGTTGATACATATTTAGATTTTTAATGGCTCCATCTCTTCCCGTTATCACTATGTCACAATAAATCCTAAACCATTAGCTTTAGTGTTAGCCAATGCCAAAAAGACCATTTCTGTTCATTGGAAACATTGGAAAAAATTAGAACATAACCTTTGCATAAAATATTCTAAATGATACTCACTTATATTATAAAGAGCATAATTATTACTGTATACAATTTAACCAACTCTACTTGGTTGAAAAGCTTAATTGTATTATTTGATCCATCATGTGTTTATATTTACTTTCTCCTTAGAGATAAATTATTGGTTTATTATTATTATTACTTGATGTTTTTAATTTCTTTATGCGCTGATACTGATAAGTTCTTCTACATTTTTATATCAGATGAGGATATTTTGAGTAAAATATGGAATTACTTATGGAAAATGTAACTATTTTATGATTTTTTTATATAAAACATATTGAAAAATTCAGTTTGGGAAGCTGACATAGTTTGGAGTTGACGTCGTATTGGTTGGTATTTGGAAAGCGCCATTTATTTTCCTTCGCTGTACCCCAAAGAGTGGCGATAAGGATGTAAGCTTCTGCAATTTTGCTAAAACGGTTTAAGAAATAATTAGAATTTGCACCTGTCTGGCAACACGAAGCAGGCTTAAAGATCCACAAACACAACACATCATGCTCTGATGTAACAAAATGTCATTAAAAAAACATCCCTTAAACATGGACCAGTGGTGAATTTTCCCACGAGGTCACAAAGCAACTCCTAACAAAATCTGCTGTTGATTCTTAATCATCAAGAACTTTACAATCTAGAAAAAAAACAAGTGGACTTAAAGATGTTTCACCTCCAATCCAAATGGTTTATCAGTTTATAAAGCAAAAAGCCTTTTGGAGAAACAAGAGACGTCCACTTTCCTTCTACTGATGCATTTAACACACTTGAGTTAAGGTCAGAGGTCAAGTTTTAACAATCACAAAGAAAAATCCATAAGTGGAATATATATTTGGTATAAAACTAGCAAAGCATTTCATTTGGCGGTGGTAGTATGATGATCGGGGACTTCTACGCTGTATCAGAAAATCCTGAAGAATACCGACTGTGAGTTTATGATCTTTTGCTTCAGATCCAGATGATTAGCAGTTTCAAGAAAAAAAAAAAAAGATTTACTGTGGCCTAGTCAAAGTCCATGACCCCAAACATGTCACTAATGGCTTTCAAAGTTCCTCCACAGCGATGTGAAAGACTTATTTCCAATTATTACACTGACATTTCCACAACCCTGTATTAGATTTCTATTAAATTCTTAGAAACATTTAAGTTAACTTTTTCTCTCCTCGATTAAGCGTCTACTTTTCAAAACAAGATTTCTTTCTTTCTCAGTTCAGATCCAAAGATCCAGAATGTCTCACCTGCCTGTGTTTTCTCCAGCAAATCAAACAGAAGTGCTATCGACTGCTGTCCTGATTCCTCTCCATTAAAAACCTGCCCCACTTTTCTTCAAATCATAAACCATTGTCCCTGCAAACGGCGAGACAACGGGTCGGATCCAACGAACAAACATCTTCGAACAATAAGTCGCTCATTCTGACTGAAAGTGGTTGAGATTTAATTAGAATCAAACTGTGACAATGTGTAAAAACCTTCTTCATAAAAGACTTTCAGATATATAAAGGCACACTTGTTGCAGAATTGAGCACAAAGTACTGTGCAAATCTTTTTTGTAGTAACTGTTATTTATTCTCTTTTCTTTTCCAGCTTCACTGCAGGTTTCCATATCCTTGCACAAGGTGGAGTTAAGCGTTGGAGAGTCCAAATTCTTCATCTGCACAGGTAATTTAAAAGCGTTTATTTGTCCAGAAGGAAATTTAAATGCTGTTGTAACTCATCTTAATCCAAAAATCTTCAAAAATCTCCAGTAGATGTCTGTAATGCAACAAATTCAAAGTCACCTCTGACCAAAAACATTTTGTTTTTCTAAAAGTCTCATGAAGAAGATGATATTTTAAATGTTACTGGTGTGGACAGGAAATATCTCAGGTAGCAGTCAGTACTGCCACAAATCTGAAGAGGCTTCTGACTGAAGAAGGTTGCTGTGACATGCTAACAGCTCTGTAGCTTAGCAGAGATGATATTCCACAGCAGCATCAGTTGCTAACCCACCTCGTTTGCTCTAGCAGCTCCTCTTTAACTCTCTCTGGGCAGATTTCAGGTTTCTGTTTTTACAAAATGTTTCTTCTCCATAAAATCACCAAAAATCACGTAGCGGTGAAGCGTTGTAAGGATTGTGGGTGTGTTTGCTGTCAGCTACACCATCCTGAATGCCCAGTTTGTCCCTTTGTGAACGCCACACGTGCGCAGCAGCAAATAAGCCGTTGTCGGGGCCAACGGCGGCTCAGCGGGGCGGCCATGCTTTCTGGCAGGCCCAACCCGCCTCCTACTGGCTGCCGTCTCTCTCCTGCCAACCCACTCGACAGGGGGCTAACAATCAAGAGGGTAGAAACGCGCTTGGAGGATTGTAAGGGAGAGTTAAAGCACACTGAGCAGTGAAGGAATGGGGTGGAGGGGTAGAAACACAGGAAATGAATAACACCAGAGTGAAAAAAGCTTTTAATGTGAAAGGCTTACAGAAGAAAATGAAAAAACTTTTGAAGCACTATGAAAATGTGTCTGTGGAAGTGTTTGTGTCACCTTCCCCATCCTGGATTGTTACCATGCCAGCAGGAGGTTCTGCCAAACGCAGGAAGCTGAAACGAACCTGCAAACAAAAAGTCGGAGCTGTTAAGGGATTTTTCTGGCTTTCAGATGAAATCAACATTGTGGTGAGATTTGTGAATTCGTTACAAAAAATGTAGGTTTGGATTCACAAAAACATATCAATCAATCAATCAATCAATCAATCAATCAATCAATAACATTTCAGTAAGAAGGCAGCATGAAGTGCTTTACATCATAAAAACACAAAGTTTAATCATTTAAACATTATATTTTGCCCTGGTTAATTTATTATAGTTCAAAAGTAACTTTAAACAGGTTGATTTCTAGTCCAGATTTAAGGAAACTCAGTATCTTATTAGAATAATTGAAAAACTGAAAATAAATTTGTTTGTCTGGCTTTTTATGTGGCTAAAAACCTTGTTTACAAGAATGTAAACTACAGGAACATCTTCTTAGGATCAGATGCTTTTAAAGCCATAAAAGAAGTTAGCTTTTTAAAGTAATTAGCGGTTTGATAGTTTATGGCGTCACTTGAGCTGCTGCATTTTCACCTGCTAATAAAAACCCGAAAGCTTGAACCACTGGGTCCAGCAGTGGAACCACTTTCAGCTTTTGTCCCAGAACAGAAGATTTGACACCTGGTGACTTATTCTTGCTTTTAAGCAGAAAGTCTGAGAGGCTTCCCATCAGCGGGATCTGCTTTTGTTCTTCTCCTCTCAGCACAGAAAAGCTTTATTTTCTGTCACACGGCCTTGGAAAAAGAAACTGTAGGAGGCCAAGAGAGGAAGGAGAAGCTGAAAGAGAAAACGTTGGGCGTTTTAGATTGACCTTAGGAAGAAGTTGAGGCTAAGTAGTCCAAAGAAAGTCCATTTGTTCCTGTGTCAGCTTGTTCTTTCAGATATTTTGTTATTTGGATGTTTTATAATCGTTAGAAAGCTTACAAAAGCTAAACTAGAGAGCAGCAAACCTTTTGTCAAAAGAAGCAAATAAAGTAGCCGGATATTTATTGAAGATCCAAAACTTTAAAGAGATTTTTGTATGAAATGTTTATTAATCTAAAAACCTGACTTTTTTCTAGAAAATTTCTTAAATTTTTACTGCAGTGGCCCGAATACACCATAGCAGATTTTGCATGTTTGCTCTATTAAAAAAAAAATCCAATTAAGAACAGGATTTGGGTCACTTTTTTTCAAAACGTTTTACTATATTTAACCAAGTTTAGCAGAGAATAAAAGCTGATTTGCTTTTCAGTAAAACTCTCTTGGCATTTTCTTAAAATTTGTTTCAAAAAACACAAACACTTTGTGTTTTAATTTACTTTTTCCTGTGTGAGAAGCAGGAAATAACTTTCAGCCTGATTACAAATTAAAAGTCTCCATCTGCATCTATGGGCCAAATTTGCAGTTGGGGGCCGAATAAAATCAATCCACGAACCACAAATGGCCCTCGAGCCTCACTTTAGACACACTGCTACAGAGTAGTGGTGCTCAAAATGTGGATCAGGGGCCAATTATGGTGCTCAAAGTGAGTTTGTGCGGCCCTCAACAATGTAAAAATGGCACAAACTTAAAAAGAAACGTTCACTAAAAGAAATACGAATGAAAGTTTTCTGAATTTGGAAAGTTCAACACTAAGTATTCGTCTTTTATCAACCCCCTTTTTTCACGTTTTATTCAGCCTCATAGTCAAAAAGTTCACAAACATCCAGTGACTTTTAGTAAACTCCACTAAATAAAGCAAACATTTTGGAAAAATGAGCAACACGTCCAGTTCTAGTTGCTGAGAATAAACACAAAAAATCCAAAGATAATAGAAAAATATCAACATTTATGTTTTTTTTTACAGTAAGACAAACCTGCTAGATTTTATGTTTCAGACCCATAATAATTTATTACTATTATAAATTATAGATTTATACTTTATTTTATTAAAACATTGTGTTGTGTTAGTTGTGCAGGTAAAAACAAAATATTTTTCTTTATTTTTAATTAAAAATGAATAAAAATTGAACAGTTTTGTCCTTTGAGATTAGTGCCGATATAGAGGATAAAACCTTTAATGTTTAGAACAAGATATCTTTGTTAAAATATTGATATTTGGGTGGTTTGGTTTTAGTCTCTTTCTTTGTTGCTGTTGTAATTTTCTCCAAACATTTTAAAAGCCTCGTTTGTTTGCTCTCAACCCAACCTGCAGTTATTCCCGTTAAGCACCAGTTCTGCTGTAAAGGAACATTACAACCTTCATGGTAGCTGTGGTAATTGCTACCTGCTAACACTTAACCACCCTGTTAGCAGCTGTTCTGCTTTGTAGGTATTAATCATTTTAACCTTGCTACTCTGCTAAAGCAATTACTAAAGATTATGGGAACGGTCCTGTCTAAAGGTGCTAGGTTGGTTTAATTGTGTGTTTTTTTTCTGCGTGTTTTATTCCAGTGGCCTTCACAGTTATTAGCGCTCCTGGTAGAGAAGTGTGGGGAAAAAAACACCTAAAATTGATCCATCTCTTTCATGCACTAGTTATTCAGTGAGGAAAGAAAATCTCTGAAAAACTGTTGATTTTGTGTCTAAATAAGCATTTTTATTTTGTGTCCAGATATTTACATTTGTGACAGTAGGTTTGAAATAAAAAAACATACAAACACAGTTTGCAGATGGTTCAGACATGCTTCCCTGATTTAATACTCCAGTTTTTGTTTTTCCTGTCTAATATTTCACAACTCAATGAATCATTTGTTGAAGAGCAAATACAGGTGGAAAAAATCAAAATATGTCAGAACTGGGTGTTGCATGACTAAAGTTGACATCAACTAGTTACAGTGACATCATAGCAATGTAAGCAGAAATATGTCACAGCTAAATATAGCTAATAAACAGGTTTTATTAGCTATATTTATAGCAAATATTGACAAAAAAAAAACACCCTATCCTAAGTCTATTATCCAGAATTAAAAGAACAAGAAGCAGAACGTCATCTCGCATTTATTCATTAGCAGCAGAGTAGAGGGGGACCGAAAGGTTGCACAAAGTCTGTCCGACATTTTTATGTTTTAACTGCTTTTAACGGCCATTGCATGGGCCGGTAACATCCAAAGCAGGTGCTGATGATCGGGACGGCAGAAAATGATTACATTAACCATAATTATGCTTTTGGAACATCATTAAACAAATTTATCATGGACGAATCTCCTCAGAATGAAGCTCGAACTTCATTTTAGTTTTTCTGGCTTCACTTAGCTGCAGCTGAGGCTCATGAAAAGATAAGTTCCTATCCAGGAGCTCCGCGTTTGAACTGAACGGCTGTAAAGATGTTATGCAAACTGAAAACCCCTGGATGGTGTTTCATCATCTCACCGGTACCTGAAATGAAAACTCTCCCACCAACACCTTCGTTTCCTTCTGCTACACACACACTGGTTTTGTCTGAGTACCCAGTAACACACCGGCTCATAATCTCCCCCTGGTGTCAGATGAAAGCAGTAAAATAAATAAAAAAATGGATAACTTTTAGGAAAATCGCAAGATGGCACAAAAAGTCTGCAGTTCTGCAAGTATTTTTGTGAAAAGGTAATAAACTCATCCAGTTCTTTGGTTTTGTGTTCTGTCCTAACTGAGATTAGCAAATTATTTATTTGGAATAGATGGAAATTTTGCATATTGGTGCCACTGATCAACATTATTAAAAGTGTATAAGTATCTAAATATAGGTAAACTGTCAATTATTAAGTTTTATGTTTTACTTTCTGAAATTGATGGAGAAACTGTGGAAAGAGATAAAAATTAGGGTGATGGTATGGAGGCTTTCCAACCTCAAAGATTCTCATGACCAAAGATAAAACCTTAAAATACCAGAGTGGGGGATAAATTATTGTCAATATGCTATTTTTGTAAATAAAATTTCAATAAAAAAGCCTATTTTCTAGCAGAAAGTCTAAATCTGGTAGATTTTAAACTTAAATGTGGTAAAAAATAAACCAAATTGATATGTAGCTCATGCTAAATTAGCCTCAGAAAGGCTGAGTAGAAACAGTTTGTTTTAACAATTAAATTAGGCCAAATATCTTCTATTGTTTGCCTACAATAGAAAAAACAGCAACAGTTAGCATTAGCATCATGAAACTGAAATCAAGTTTCTTAGTTTTCACACAAACTTGACTAATCTACAATGATTTTTTTCTGAATAGTTTATCTTTCTTCGGATTTAAGTGATGCTAGACTCGACTTCTGAGTTCACTTTTATATTTAAAGTGTGGAACAGCTTGTGTCTTGTTTTAGTGGGTTTACAGTACATTTCCAGTACAGACATAAATGACTGAGGACGTTCCCTCCCTGCTTTAAACTGGCCTCTTCCTTGAGTTTTACAGGGATGTTCCTGGTAAATATTGGCTCCAGTAAACATTTATAGACCGTAATCTTCCGCTTGCAGCATGCAAGGCGATCCGCTTCATGCTTCAGTTCTAGAAACCTTTACATATTTGGGGTTTTTTAACATTTCCAAGTCTATTCTAATCTCCAAACGATGGTTCGCTGCTGCCAGCGTTGATAAATCAGAATACCTCCGTGTCTGCATTTTGCTAGCCTCTGGAGAAGTGGTCATCATTGTCCTGCCATCGTACCTCTCAGTCAGCGCTTACTTTTCCTGCCAAGATGTCGCCGTGGCGCCGGAGCTTATGCAGATTTTAAGATGTGCTATTCACGCAGATGTTAAGACACACAGAGGGATGCCAGGCTGAGTGTGCAGAACGGGCCGGCACGCTGCACACTCCTGTCTTCTCCCATCATCTTTGATTCAAATGGGGCTGTCACCATGCCGGTTGCATCAGCTCAAACTCATAACTGAAGGCTGTATAATGCGGAGAGGCGATAACATTGTGGTGCTAGCAGGTGGAAAAAGGCAGCTGCAGTGATACTGAGCACTTATCTGTTCCTTTCAAGTGCCCACATGAGGCAAAGGAATCTGCTGGGTGCAGGGATGGTGTACGATCACTGTGCTTTGAAGCTAAAACGTGGCAGAGGAGGAGAGTTAGCTTATTTGTTTGCTCCACCTCCCCTCCTTCCATCAGGTGTTACCTCCAGGCTACAATCACCACTATAGACCATATAGGTCACGCCTCAGTTTTGCTCAAAGGCATCTTGTATTTAATTTGTCGACTTCTTTTACCTCTGGATTTTGCAGAAATCCGACGTCTTCTCCTATTTAGGAAATTGTAAAAATGAGGATCTGTCTGTGGTCTTGTTCTGGGCTGATGGATAAGCCAGATAATGTGCTGACACAGTCGCTGTTTTATTAACACGCCTTCCAGACGAGGGGAACCTGCTGCTTGCAGATGGATCTGTCATCTCCTTAAGTAGCTGTACGAGGTCTTGCTTCATGGGGCACATGAGGACGCTCCGGTTCAGGTTCGGTTTTGATCTGAACGGATTTACGTCTGAAGTGTTTCCTTTTTCGGTTCCATGGTTTGATGCACCAAGAAGCCACTGTCAACTAAATCCTTGATGCAGCCGCATTTAAAAGGGGAAACAGCAGCTTAGTCATATCCAATCAAATGTCAAGAAGCGTACAGGTAGCGTACCTTTGGAAAGCAATCGTTGATTCCCATCACATAAATTTCCAATCATGCGCAATCTTTTCAAGAGTTGATGTAGCAAATTCACAAACGAACAAAAAGAGAACCAGCTGGGACTCTGCAAACCTTAGCTAGCATGTTAAATACAAAGAGAATGAATTAATATTGGTTTTTCCTGTTTCTCTGTCTGCTTCCAGCTATCGGTGAGCCTGTAAGGCTGGAATGGTTCAACCCTCTGGGTGAGCGCATCGTAAGCAGCAAACGAATGAATCTGCAGGCGGAGGCGTCCCGATCCCGACTCATCATCTACAACGCCATCATCGAGGACGCAGGGATCTACCGCTGCCAGGCCACCGACGCCAGCGGCCACACGGAGGAGGCGTCGGTGGTGCTCGAAATCTACCGTAAGTTTCGCCTGTTACCGTTTGCACGGTACGCCTGTACTTCACAGCAACCTGCAGATGCTCCACGCTGGCCTCCTGGGGAGAGTCAGACACGAATAGAATAAAGCTTTGAAATTAGGTTTTGATCACTGCTGATTCATATTCTCATCTGCACCACAAGCTGTTAAGGATGCCCCTGAACTTGAGGTCCATGTGTGCCTGTGGCTCCTGTGAATCTGTGTTCATGATTAAAGGATAATAACGGCTAGCGGTGCCTACGGGACTCGGATCCTGCCAGGCTTAATGAGAGACCTGGCACTTTCTCTAACCTGCCTTTGTGGCCCATTGATGTTATGAGGCAGGGGGGTCACTCCATCGCTACGGAGACTCTCCTACATGCAAGCAGTCATTTTCCTGCCCTTTGCTCATTGAGCACATAATGAAGCCAAACCCTTAAAGGGAACCTTACTTTTCATACTTCCACTTCTAAAAACAGCCTTAGCCCTTAAACAAACCCAATATGTTAAAGTTGCTTGGTGTCTGGAAAATGAGAAGTTTCAAAAACCTTCAGGATATAACGTCACAAATCAGCAGGCACTGCCCGTTACCTAGCAACAATTGCGGAATTCTTCCTGACGCCTAGCAACCCCAAGCTGAGCTCCAGAATTTTTGGTCAGCTGGTTTTACCACTGTATGCGCTGTACAATGGCTGCTGGAAAAGACAAGTGTTTTGTTGTTGACCTTTCCAGAAATCATTTGGTGCATTCTTTTGAGTTGTGCAGGAGGCTCTACTAATGCTTTTCTAAGATGTACAGTTGTGTAATTGAGTCTGTTTTTCAGCCATTTTCATGTGCAAGTGTAAATGTTGAGTTGGGAGGCGTGGCCAGCAGCAGCCTATTTGGATTTAAAGTGACAGACACCCTAAAACATCTCATTCTGAATTAAACTAACTAAGATAGATTTTGTGCCAAAAAATGTTTTGTATCACCATAAATCTATCCTAACCTATTCAAGGAAACATAATAGGTCACTTTTAATTAGTTTGTGTCATCAAAGTCAGTGGGCGGTGCTATTGATGCTCCAGTCAACCAATCAGATATGAATCTGTATCCCTATGATTCAAATCAGTTTTGTTTATAAAGCTCCAATTCACAACAAATGTCATCTCTAGGTACTTTTCAAAAAATAATTTCAATTCTCAGTTAATTACCTAAAGGAAACCCAGCAGATTGCATCGAGTCATTGACGTAATAGACTATATCATATCATATCATATCATATGTTTGGGTTTTGTTTGCAAATAAATAATTGCCATATTTTTTACTTTGAAATGACATTCATTTTGTCACCTCTGACCTTCCGTAGAGTCCATTTCTGAAGCCACCTCAAGGCATAAATAATGAAAGGATATAAGATTCTTTAACATGAGCCCATAAATTGCTACATTTCACACTCTGCGCAGCTGAATATATAACATTTGAGCGCTTACATCCTTGAAATGACCCGACCTTAACTGGAAAAAGGAGTAAAAAAAGAACACACTCATTCCTGTTCAAAGCCAGAAACGCTACATGTGATGAATTAACAATAAAGCACAAGATTTCCTCACTGAGAAATTACGCAGTGAGCTCTGTGATGGGACTGACTAAATACCCTTGTGCATGATCACGAGACAACACCAAGTTTAATTAGAAGAAACGTCAAAAGTACGAGGATTAACTCCAGGAAAGCGACACGTTCACATGCGCTCTGGAAATCATCACCTGCTGCGCTGCTGTCTTCCCTTCCACTCCCAGAGAAGCATTAGCTGAGACATCACAGCCTCAATCCCACCTGCTGCTGTTCAGTCATAGCCTCATTCACCGCATAACCAGCCCCGCTGTTTCCTTGGCAACCGAGCGCCGCTCGCGCGCGGCCCCGTGGCGTGGGCTTCATGAGGAGAATGCGAATGAAGAGCCCTGCCGAAGCCGGAGCCCGCCGTCCCGCCTGCGCTCCTGGGCGGACCTGCTGGTCTGCAGCGTGTTGGACAGAACAATCTGACCTCCGGGTTAAAGTACACACACACCTTTCCACACACACACTCCGGGTCACCCCTCCGAATTATTGATTTCATCCACTTCCACAGGTTTGTGAAATGCAGTGAATTCCAGCACGGTGTCGTTACAGTAAGGTCAGTCCAGGGAAATTTTCCTGCTACATATAAGGTTCATACTGGTGCTTGAAATCCTTGAAAATGCTTGATTCATTTAGGTCAGGGGTGTCCAAAGTGCGGTTCGAGGGCCATTTGTGGCCCATAGACTGACTGCAATTCAACAAAGATACAAATTTGACCTGTAGATGCAGATGGAAGCTTTTAATTTGTAAGCAGGATAAAAATTGTTTCCTGTTTCTTATAAAGAAAAATGTAAAGTACAACTTAGAATATTTATATTTATAACCAAGTTTTAACAAAATGTAAAACCAAGAGACTTTTACTTATTCTTTCTTAAACCTGACTAAATATAGCGAACGTTTTGAAAGACAGTGACCTAAATCCTGTTCTTATTACTGAAAATAAATGTATTCAATTGAGCCCAAAAGAAACCGGAAACTAGATATGTTTCTCTTAATACAGCAAATATGTACAACAAAAAGTAGCAAATCTTTTAACTTCAACACATCAGCATTGATTTGATAAGTAAAAACAGGCATGTTACTGTCTGTTTGTGTTTTAGGAGGAAGCAAAAGAATGTGGTTGTTATTTTATGCTGTCGAAAGAATCTCTACAAAGATTTTATTTCTAACCAGCAGCGCTACAGTTTTAAATCTGAACTGAAATCGTTTATAAATTAGACAAGTTACTGTTTGACTCTAGCATCGCCAAGTTGTTGTTTTTTTTTCTTTCGTACTTGACTAAAGTGTTTTGTAAGCATATTTTCCAAACCCATCATAAGTGTCCAGATGTGGATGGAGGGAAATTGGCTGATATAAGGTGTTTAACTTCAGCGTTTCTGCGAACAGGAGAGCAGAAACTCTGCTGAGTGTTTCCTCAATTTGCTGATGTCAAGTTTGCAGCAGCGTGTTTCTCCAGAGACGATGTTTCCCTTTCTGATTCTCTTGTCGAGCAACGTGACTACAAAAGGAAGCAGGAAATGGATACAAACAGAGTAAATAACTGACAGCAGAAGTATTCAAACTTCACAGAAGAAGAAATGAGGAACATCTTTTTTTGGAAATGAGCAAAGAGCGGCTGAGGGAATGATGAGAGCGAAGTGAGTGACAGAAACATGCACAGGCATCCTTGAAGTTAATGAAGACGGTGAGATTCCAGACACGTCGGCGGGCGGAGGGTGCAGTCGGGGAGCGAAAGCTCATTTTAGGGAGCCGCCTGGTATAAATCACCCAGCTGAAATGCTAATGCTGGAGCCTCGCTAACGGAGAAGACTGATAGGAGAGCCGCCACTGATTTATTCACGCCTTCATGATGCGCCGCGCAGGTGATGGCATGTTGGCTTCGGCGCCAGCAGAGCCATCTTTGGCCCGCATCAGAGGCGCTGATGAGGCCTGGAGACGGATCTGCTGCTGCTTAGCGGGAAGCTCTTCAATCGCTGAAGAGGCTCCTCAGACTAAAGCTCAGAACCAAAATGTCTGGGTTTCCATTTCATCGAGGGCTTTTCTTTTATTCCTGGTGTATTTGTTCAGTACATACAGATCTGTGAAAAAATTAGGACACCCTAATACACATTTAGGTGTTTACTACGAATGTTTCACTTTTCTAGTAGTTTTATATCTGGAAAAGAAAGAGATTTCACTTCAAAAAATGTAACTAAATACCTCAAATACATCTTCTAGCTGCAGTAAATGGTTCCTCTTACCTCTTTGACTTCATTAAGTCTTCTCTCTAACATCAGTTTGATCTCAAGTCTGGACTTTGACTAGGCTTCCACTTGTATTTGTGTCACTGTTTTCATTAGATGGATAATTAACAAAGGTTGGAAGAATAAAAACAACAAGATTCCAATAAATATTCAGTTTCTCATTTTTTGATCTGTTAAAGAAAGTGATCTTTGTAGATAGACACCAAAAAATAACCCTTTTTCATACAAGACATCTATATAAATCTTTGAATATCTTGATGTTTTTAGGCATTTTCAGAGTGTTTTATGTTGGTTGAAAGAGTCTTAACGAGACCTGGGCTTTGACTAGGCCCAGGACTTGGGATTTTTTTTAATTCTCTTGTTTGTTTTGGACCTTGTCATGTTGCAGATTGAATTTATCTCATATAGTATTGTACATTTATCCAAATACGTTTTTATTTTATAACAACTTGAGATCCGTAACATTTGTTAAATGTGTTTTTGTTTGGCTCCACAGAGAGACTGACGTTCCGGGATGTAAAGTCGCCTCAGGAGTTCAGGCACGGCGAGACGGCAGAGGTGGTCTGTGATGTCATCAGTTCGCCGGTGCCGGCGGTAGTTTGGTACTACCAGGACAAAGAGATCACAGAGGAGCACCACAGTGAGTTATCACCACTTTCTGACTCACTTTGATTGACCCTTTTGTCTAGTTTTACTCTTTTTACTAGAAGGGAACGAAGCTTCAACCTTATATGAAGGTTTTTCCTATAATTTGCTCAAGTATTGTTGCTCAAGTATTGGCTAAAGCCATAACATAGACTGTTTTGTTTTCTGATCCATTCACTTCTAGGTTTTGTCTCCTTATTTTGTCAACCAAGCAGAGATTTATCCTCTCTATTCTGTATTTTGTGTATTTATTTAGCTCCCTCGTACAGTTTTATTGATCGTTTTATAGCAAAAGTTATTGCCGTATCATTTTTCTGTCTGTAATATCTGTTCAAACATCCCTGCAGCATATTTCCACCAAAAAATTGTTTTTATCTCTCAAATAAACAAAATGTTCTGATATTTTCAGACAGTGAAATTCATAATAAGAAACTGTGTTTTATTTATGTTCAGTTCTTACAAAATGTTATGTTTTCTGGCTCCAAAATGTAATAATTAACGCCCTTTGCACTTAACAATTTTGCCGCCTTGCAGAAATGGAGAATGTGACAAAAGTTGAATCACTGAGTGCAAAACCTACCAGTTAAAGCCGCAACAATTGTATCTAATGCTTATTTTCATTTGGCAAACATTTTTCTTCTTGGTTTGTCTTCACCCAGTGGATCAGCTGTAACTTGCCAAGAAATTTGCAGGCCGGCAGGGAAATAGCTGCCATTTTCAGCGCCTCACAATTTAGATTTGGAGCTGTGATAACCATGAAAATAACATTACAGTCTGGGTTACCAGTCGGCGCTGGTTATTCTAATAATTTGGAGCATAAAAGTTGTAAGAAAAGCCATTCTCAGAGGAACTGAACCTGAATGTTTGAATAAAAAATGCTCATGAGCGCCGATCTTGTTTCATCTTGTTGAAAAAGTGCCAGAAACTCAGTTCTCTAGGAAATGCTTTTCCCTTCCTTTGTTTTGGATTCACAATGAGACAAGGGTATAAAAATCTATGAATAGAAACCCAATGGAGGAGGCATCTAATTTGGACAGAGACCATGTTAACAAGCCTCTGTGAGAGGATGGATTATGGAGCCGCTGGATGGGTGACATTCAAATGCGCCGCTTCCCCATGAGATTAAAAACACACCAGAAAAATATGAAAAAAATACATAAAAACAGCAGAGAAATGGGTGTTTTTATCCTGTACTGCCAATTCTCCATGGAAGATTTCACAGTCTCATTGTCAACCCTCCTCTGTTCCCTTTAAGCAAAAGATGATTTATACCATTTATAGTGCTCTGCCTGGTAATCCCACCCTTTTTAGTTTTAACAGTGTTAAATATCAGGAGAATGGTCCACTTAATTTGCAAAGAAAAAGGAAGATGGAGGTAGAGGAGCACTCAAAGGAGGAATTCATTTTTAGTAATTTCCTTTCCTGTAAAATCAGTAATGCAGTGCGAACGGCGCTTACCGCTCATTATTTCATCTCCCCTCCTTGATTTACAACTCTCTCTCTTAAAGAAAAAAAAAGCTCTGATTGGAAAGCGTGACCCTTTGAATCCTTGAATCTGTCACATTTTTAATTGAAATTCAAATCTTCTGTGACACTACAGTGATGAAAGCACATTTTTTTCTTCTTTAATCATTTCTCTCTAATTGTGATCCAGGGATATAAATATCTTTTCTGGGCAGAGCAGATAGAGGCCCAACAGAGCTGAGCTGTAATTGCTAGTGTTTATCTGTTTGGACGTTATCAGGTAAATGAGCTGCAGCTGAGACTGACAGGCTAACTGCGTTGGACTGGAGATGCCATTTTTCTTCCTAAATTTATCTCCTGCTCCTCTTACGCTGCTGTTGTTTTGCTTTCTCCTCTCCTCCCGACCCGTGAAGGCAGGTTCCAGGTGCTGCCAAACAACAACCTGCAGATCCGCCAGGTGACCAAGGCGGACGAGGGCGTTTACCGCTGCGAGGCCAGCGTGGAGGCCAGAGGGGAGATCGACTTTGTGGACATAGCCGTGGTCGTCAACGGTGAGTCCGATCATTTAAACTGCTGCTTTTATGCCATGTAGTTCTTAAATTGTTAGCTTTTTAGATAACTAACATTCTGGGTGGCTGGTTGCCCACCTAAAGAGTGTGAAAGTAACAAATTATCACTAAAATCTGACCAACTTTCTATTATTTCTGTATATATTCCCTCTGTACCAGGCATTTCTTTCTTTTGCTGTAATGTATTTTTGGCTTTTTTGCGAAAGACAAATATCCATTAGAATCTGACACCACTCCATTTTTATTTACATTTCCTGAAGAAGGAAGTTGCACTCATGTTTTTTGGAGGTCTTTGTATAATTTCCTTCAGTGGTTCTTGGTGCAGCGCCCCCACAGGCGAGGAGGGGAACAGGAACAGTGTGAAAATAACAAATGTTGCAGTTTTATCTCCAATCAAACTGAGTCTTCTGGACTGTCAGGTGTGAAAACACGCAACAAGTTGATTACTTAAAAACACAGATGCCAACTTTAGCCTATCAGCAGCAACTCAGTGCACCATGGTTCTGTCAATAGTTTGAGTTACTGATGGTTCTTTAGACCCACTTTGAGCTTCATAAACTGGTTTCTTGGACATGACGGTATCATAACATCCAGAGTTGGTTTTATACTTTCGAGGGAGGTAGAGGAGACGTCAGCCAATCAGAAGCACAGTTGGCATAATGGCTAATCCTGATTCTCCATCAAATTTGGCTGGTACAGTTTAATATCTGTGACTAAATTTAGACACCAAATTCACTTTGCACCAGTTGGTTAAAGGATGAATCAACTAAATAGAGCCAATCAGTGAAAACCAGAGTAACTGTCCAATTTTTAACGTGTTGAACAAATGTTTTCCTTGTGAACTAAAATGTCGATGATGATTCCAACTTTAGAGCACAACCAGGTGTTTGTGTTTGACAAGATCATGAGCACAAATCTCGACACAATCATAAAAAATGATCCCCATCTGAAATTTGGGATGAAGAATCAACAAAATAAGTCTGTCATAGCAGTGTTGGAATATGTAGTTAAGAAAAAAAAAAGCTGCACAGCTGGTCTTTGTCTCCTCGATTCGGATAAACCAACAAAAGCATCCATCTGGATTCCAGGCACACATGTGCTCCTCTTCGCACAGTGCCAGCAGATTGACGCGCATTAGGGACCGGGCTCCCTCTGCATACACAAGTTGTTTTGGTGCTCCTGTTTTTTTAAACTCAACATGAATCGTTGCTTTTGTTCAGGTGGCCAAGGTTAAAGGTGCAATAATGAAACAAGGGCAGAAGAAAAGCAGCGATGCTTCTCACTGCATGATGAAACTGTCGGTTTGGTTTCAGGGTTCAGATCCTTGAAAGGGCTTGAGTTTTAATGAGGTGTTTTCAAGGTTTGGAAAGTGCTTGATATTTAAACTGCACAGTTTTGTAATGTTGTATTAACAGCCTGAATTTGGAAAACATTATTTACAGTTGAAACACAGACATTTTTCATCACAATACATTATTAATAAAGGAAATAAATTGTCATAAAATGGTAAACTAAAAGTGTTTGTCTTTATCTCCAAAGTGCGCTGCTGGAAAAGTTTGAAAACATACAAAGGAAAAACCTGAAAATGATATGAACCCTGCAAGGCAAAATATAAATCTGAATCTTTGACCTGGAAGTAGATTTAACCAGAGGTCTGGATGGTCTGGAGTTGGATCAGTGACTGTGAAATGACACAAACGCCTCCAGATTTCTCCAGTAGTTCATAATAGAGCCGTCATCTTCTGCAGATTCAGTGCATTCAGTAAACTCACTTTCTGGCTCGCTTGCCTCTTAAGCTTCTATTAGTGCGACTTTTCTCTTCCCTTTCTTCTCCAACGCGACTGAAAAATAAAATTAGTAATGGCGCCGGGTGCCGCGGTCCAGAAATCAATGGATGTCATTTTAATTTCCTCATTTGTTCTCATTTACGGTGAGTCACCTGAGACTGCCGGCTTGATTGAAATGTGATCTCACTAAAGCCACCAGCGTCTTGTAATGCTCCAACAGCTGCAATATTGTCTCTGCCTATGTAATTCTCTCACACTTAATGTAATAGCAGCGCGGGCCCCAGCCCAAAAAAGTATGAATTGCATTTAATTTAGCACACCACTTACCTCACTTCTGTGGTAGATCCAATAAGCCTGCTCAATGAGGCGCGGCCCATTATTGCAGTGATGCAACACTTGCCATGTGGCGCTGCGATGGGACAGGCTGCTCTGCTGAGCTCACAGCCACACTTGATAAAGTCTCTCTGCCTCAGGAAGAAATCCTCTGCTCACCCCGTCTTAGAGGATGTTCGCCCTGCAGCAGACACCGTCTGATTTGTTTAAACACCTGACGGGGCGCTAACTGTTAGCTTTAAAACCACATGCCTCAGAGGCGTCCTCCCTCCGCTTTTCATGTTGCCGTTTGTGAACTTTTTGTAGAAAATCCCCTCCGTGAATTTTTAAACCTGATCAGGTTTGCAACACAACAGCAAAGAGAGAAAAGGCCGAGCAGCTGAACGCTAACAACAAAACAAAAGAACAAAGTGTAGTTGGCTCCTCGCTTTCATGATCTCATCATTTCTCCTCTGTCAAGAAGCGTCAGATTAATTTTTTATTCAATTGAATTTTGTTTGTTTTGCCTTTTTCTTCTATGAAGTAGATTTCAACAAATTTGCTCTAAATATTTAAATTGAATGTATTGAAGGTGTCTGATTCTTAAAATCGTTGTTTTTCTAAGTTAGAAAACAAAAATTATCCAATAAAATTTCCATGCATGGCGACAGGTGGTTTTTTTCTGAACACATTTCTGACTTGATTCTTAGAAAAAAATATTTATTTCTTCCAAAAATAGACAAAATAATAACTGATAAGTTCTTAGACTTAAAAGAGAGTTTACGTAATCTGATCCTTCAAGTTAAAAAAGTCCCAATCTGTATCTACGGTGCACATTTATATCATTTTTGAATTGCAGAAGTCAGTCCAGGGGCCACAAATGGCCCTCGGGCCACAGGTTGGACACCCCTGGTCTAAAAGTTACTAAAGTAATCACATTTGAAAATATAATAATTAAAGATTTAGCTTTCAGACTAGCTTAAGTACATGCTAACTGCTTAAAAAACCTAAACTGATCAAATTTAAGTAAGTTTTCTGAGTCATGCAGTCTTAAAGTCTAAAAAGTGCCAAATAAAATGTTTGTAAAGTTCAAAATTTGAAGAAAACAAATAAAATATCTATCATTTCGTAAAATTTCTGTGAATCATGGTGTATTAAACTAGTTTCAGAAAGTCATTTTATGTATTTTCTAAGCTTTTTTCTTATTTTTGTAGTAATGTTTAAATAGATTTTGATTCTACAGTGTTGTAATGAGCGGATAATTAATCCCTCTTTCCCAAGATGTCTGCATAATGCTGCAGAAGCGACACTGCAGCCTCTGCTCTAGTCGCTAACGCTAACAGGCTTTGGCCAAACTTCCAGTCTGATGTGACAAAGTGAGCAATTGTTGCAGAAATGCTTCCAGTCTTTTGATTTAATCAGGTCTGCCTCCAAACAGAAAAGGTCTGAGTGAGTAAGTAAGCACAGGGAAGTGCCAAGCTGCTCTTTTTGGTGATTTTCCTCCTACATGCCCATTTGTTTCTGGGGCAGTAGCTGTCCCCGGCCCAGAGGGGCTTTTAATTTAGCCTCTGGCATAAAGGTGTGCAGAGAGGGGTAATAAAGGTGACATACATAGAAGAGACATTTACTTAAATGCCACAGACTGTCATGGGGCACACAAATATGAGCCTCCTGCCTCAGCCTTGTAGGAAGTGGAAATATATTTTGTCATGGGGTCGGCTTCTCATTCATGCCTCATTTTACCTTCAGCGTGTGACTTTCAGGAATTAGGCAGTGGCATTTTTATGTTCAGCCCAAAAGCCATTTACTCTCAGTCATTATTGTTGCACTTCTCTGGAACGTTTAAATTCAAAGTTACGGTTTAACCAAAACACACAGACTTATCATTAAAACGGACGATTTCCTCACCCACGAATTTGATCTTAGGCTTGTGCTGTTGCAGAAAACCACCCACAGATAAACACTGAGCATTTAAATGAAGGACAAGCAGCGATACTCAAGAAACCATTGATAAATAGTAGTTGACATTTTTGGTAACTCAGTTGCCAATTAGCAAATTTTAACAGCCTACAAAACATTTTACATGTTATAATGAATAATTGTGATAAATAAAGTAGCCTTCTTAATTACATGAGTATAATTATTGCCAGGGTTGTTAAAAATGATTTAATAAAAAAATACTTTTCTATAGTCTACAAGAAAACGTTGTGACCAAAGTTTGCAGTAGTTGTGTTGGTAGCTGAATCATGTAGGACAGGTGTCAAACTGAAGGCTTGGGGGCCAAATCTGGCCCCCTCTGGCTTCTTATGTGGCCCTCTACACTACAAATTACATCAATAAGTCCTTCCAGCTTTTCATAAATAAGCAGAATTCACACAAAATCAACAAATCTCCACATTTTTTTGCAAATTTTTCCCAAATTTGGTTAATAATCATTGAGTTTAATTGATTGCTAAGTTATAGTCTGTAGTTGATACAGTGAGTAATAAAAAGCCACATTTAACATCATACATTAGCGCAAATATTGTAAAAATTCCTTACAAACATTTCTAAATCTGCAATTGTGATTGCAAAAAAGTCTAAAACCATCATAAAATTCTAGAGGAACAGCGACTTATTAATATTTTAACAGTTTAATTGGTTTTATCAATAAATTCTGGCACAACCAGACTATAAAGTACATTCAGATTTTTGATGCGGCCCAAAATAAAACTGAGTTTGACCCCCTGATTGAGGATTTAAATCTGTTTCCATGGTAGCAGCTCTGTAAACTTTGCGCCACAATGAGGTAGACGTCTCTTTAAATAAAACCATGTTGTTGAGATGAAAATACTAAATATATTCTGGATAAACTTCAAGTGTTTACAATAAACCCAAAGCAGTATTTTGAAAAAGATTTATTTATGGTAAGTGCGATCATGTTGGATGTTAGCATTAGCATTAGCATAGCTGAGCATGATTTAGTTTTGACTAATCCTGCATCAATGTTTTTTTATTGTACCTGTGCAGCGCTGTGCAATGATTTTAATGTTTTTGTAGGATATTAATTTAAATCATTAATGTTCAGTGGTTTTCGTAAACACTGCTTTCACCATCAGTAACCTTGAGTTGACTCACATTTTGCATTCAGGTTGTATGTTTGTCCTGCTGGGTTTACTTTCCAGACCCTCAGTTTGGATGTGATTTATTAGTGGATAAGGTTAAATCTTGCCATGAGTGCTGGAGACATTGTGATGAAAGAAAATAAAGAGAACAGCTGAAAACGTGGCTAATCCATAAATGATATTACTTTATTCAGCAGGAGCACAATTACACGTTTTCCTTGCACCCTACAGCTCCGTATAGAACATTTTGTCATGTTGTGAGAATGCGGTACAGTTTATCTAAGTATATACTTAGATAAATTGTTTTCAGCCAGTTTGTTTCCGGCGTACAAAATTATAGCTGCTTATGTGTCCTTGGGGGACAATTATTGCTCAACCCTGTTCAGGACCAGACTGAGGGTCAAGAGAGAACGAGTTGTGGTCCTTAAGCAAACTACGAAATCTAATTTTAAAATGATTGCAAGTAGAAAAACTTGGTTTGTCACAAAATCACAAACTGGTTGAATGATTCTACTTTATTGAGAGTATTTGTGTGCTTAAGAAAATTTACGAGTGGCTGCTCTGCACAGGGAACAATAATTCAGAAGCTGCTGTATTAATTTAAAATCCATAGTGTCACAATCTGATGACTCACAGGTTGAGTCACTGCAAAAACAGTAAATCTTACCAAGTGTTTTTCGTCTACTTTGCAGAGAAAATACTTATTACACTTGAAATAAGACAAAACTAACTCACAAAACTAACTTTTTAGAAAGATAAAAACGCTTGTTTTAGCCCTTTATAGTCCGAACTTGTCAGCGATGAATTTGCAGTACTGTAATTCTGCCACAACAAATTCCAACGTTGTGCTTTCCAGCCAATATCGGGTTATTACGGTAATTTCTCTCCTACCGTAGAGGGGAGTGAAATTAATCTGAGACCCTTTTTTTTAATAGACGTAAGTTACAAAAATTACTGCTAGATATTAAAAGTTCCAGTTGTTGTGGATAAATGGGCAAATATATATTTACTCAACGGACATGTAAAGAACTTTGTACCATTAAAATAAGCAAAAATATCCAGGCGGAGATTTGAAACTTAGAATTGAAAGGGTTAAGTAAGTAAATAACTCCTTATTACTGATGAAAATGTGCTTGTTCCATTGGCAGATTATTTCACTAAAAACATTGTTATAAGTGAAATAATCTGCCAATAGAGCTCGTACTTTTTCATAAATATTAAGAAATTATTGACTTAAAACAAGCTACTTTTGAGTTAGTTTTGTTTTATCGCACGTCTACTAAGATATTTGGTCCATAAACTACACAAAAAATTCTTGGTAAGATTTTGTGTTTTTGCTGTGACCGTAACTTGTGCGTCACCAGATTGCGACGCCACGAATTTTAAATTAATACAGGAATTTTGGAAGAAGAAGTGACCAAAACTACTTGGTAACATTTTGTATTATTGCAGTGTAAAAGTAATTTATTCGGATGTGTGTAAGAGTCTGGTCAACAAAAAGTTAGTGATTCAGATTAAAACTATAAGTTTCTGCTGGTAACTTTCCAAATTTGGCTCTGCCACGGTTGGCAGCAGCGGCTGTGCTAACAGGAATCAATGTCCAGTCCAGTTTTTCAGACAAAGACGCCTTTAAGGTGGCGGTCACACCTCAGCAGAGGTGAAGCCCAAAGAAACTCTGCTGCAACATCAGTTAACTTCTCAGCCTTTCTTCCTCCTCCGTCCTCCGGCAAAAAAGAAAAGAAAAACAGCATTTATGTCTCATTTTTCTCCCATCGGTTTGTCTGCTTTGCCTCGCCTGGGCTGTGTCCCTCGGCGCTGCAGCAGAGAACAATAAACAGTTTGCAGCTGATTGATAAAACATCTAGTCTGTTGCGCTCATTGACAAACTTGGGCCTCCCAGCGATCTCTTCTATCTCTTTCTACTTGTGCTGTTTGACCGTTTCTCGCCTTTAAAGTTGATGAAGTTCCCAGGTGTCACTGAACTCTACAACCTGGAGCAGAGATTTAAGGATAATTTAGCAACAAAAAAACGTTTTTTGTGTTATTTTTTACCCTTTTCTTTGAATACCCCATTTATTTCATTTCTATAGCACATTTCAGCAACGAGGAAGTTCAGAATACATCATAAAAACACAACAAATCAATAACTGAAACAACTTTTTTCCAATTGCCGTCATTACACATCAAAATGTTGGTCAATGTTTCATTTATAATGGTTCAAAAGCAAATCTAAACAAGTGAGGGTTTAACTTATAAAAATAGAAATATTCTCCATGTTGACTTCATTCTAAACTCAAATATAAACGTTCATTTTGTGGTAGAAAAACCATCAATGTCATTTTAAATCAAT
Source organism: Xiphophorus hellerii (assembly GCF_003331165.1). NCBI lineage: Eukaryota > Metazoa > Chordata > Actinopteri > Cyprinodontiformes > Poeciliidae > Xiphophorus > Xiphophorus hellerii. Next base: position 14,086,426 of record NC_045695.1, on the reverse strand, counting down.
GACATGTATGATTTTGTAAATAATTAATTTATCAAATACTTAATAGGCTGCAACAACATTTATATTTCTATAATTATTTCTAAATATAGAAATATCTATAATTCTTAGATATTTCAATTATTTTGCTTTGATATTTTTTATGTGACTTTTGTGTTTAAGAAAGTCTAAATATTCAGTATTAAAATCTACTTCCTGGTTTTAGTCAGAATGCCAGCAGCAGCGTTCTGATTGATTTTTTTAAGATGATAAAATAATACTTTATTGATCCTGAAAGAGGTGAAACTTTGTTTGTCCCATCATAGCACACAATAAAAATGTAAAATAAGTGAATAATAAATAAAGTAATAATAATAAACATACGACAATAAATGTTAGTAATTTTAATAAGTTTATTCAGGCTATGCGTTAAAGATAAACACATGGATGAGTTTCTCTGGATCTTCCTGTAATCCTGGAAATGTTCTTCAGCTGATAGAAGGCCAACTTTGTAACCGTCTTTATGTGGCTCTGAAGGTTCAGGTCAAATTCTTAGTTTCCAGCTGTCATAGCTGTGTGCTTATTCTAGATCGTTCAAAGATAATCTACAGTTTTCTCTAAATGAAGTGTTTCAAAGAAAGTGTTCTCTGGTTTGTCGTCTTGATTAGCCGTGTTTCTCTTTTGATACAGCTTGTCTGCTAGCGCTGTTACTGCTTTAACCAGTCATGCAGAACATCTGAAAGCAGGGCTGAATTAGCTTACTGTATTCTTCCCCCCCGACGTAAAGCCATAAATATTAATGAACCACTTCAGAAAAGTGTGTGTTTTTTCCGGCAAACATGCGGCGACTGAAACTCCTCTGACCCTCAGGAGCTCCTGGCCTCCAGTGTATCATCAAAGCGGGCCGTAGATGAGAGCGATGGCATATTGACTAAAAGCGGGCCACCCACTGAATGGCTAATCAACCTGAGGGCAAAACAGCCTGGTGTTGAGAAGAATGCTGAACATTTCAGGGATTTATCTCAAATAAGCCTCATGGACGTGGAGAATTAAGAGTTTGATTTGGTGGACATAACGAGGTAATTTTGAAGTTTAATCCTGTTCTGAGTTCAGTCCGGTCCTTTTATGTCGGCGTTATGGACTCTAATGGAACAAGACGTAGCTCAGGTTTCCCCTGAGGCAGACATGTTCTGAAACTTTGACACCAACTCAGTGTGCCACAATAGGTTGACATTTTTTATAAAAACACAAAAATGTACCGAGTAGGTTCAAGTGGAAATATCTTAGTAAATTTTCAACAAGAAATATGATCTAGTTTTAAGTCAGTAATAACTAAATATTTATGAAAAAGTACTCAGATTATTTAACTTGTAACAAAACATTTTTACAACATGTTTAGTGAAATAATCTGCCAATGAAACTAGTACTTTTTCAACAATATTAAGGTTTTATTGACATTAAACAAACTCATATTTCTTGCTGAGAAATTACTTGTAAATTAGTTTTGTTTTATTTCCAGTCTACTAAGATTTTGCACTAGAAACTGGACCAAAAATATTTGCTAATATTGCCTCAAAAGTTGGTTTTCATGCATTTTTGGCCGTTTTAACCAGATATCATACTATTTCCATGTCAAGTAGAAACTTTTAACTTTAGGAAACCTTTTATAGGATACTAGCAAAACAGATTATGAAGTAATTTTATGAAAGCTGTTTGTTCTGCACACCCAAACTCAATAAAAACAGTTGTCATTGGATGTAATTTTTTATAAAACCAAGAGATTCGCAAACATGGTATAAAATCCCTGTTAAACCTCTTCCAAGCCATCAATTAATTTTGTCTTAGTCATAATATTTTCAGTCAAAACAGAAAAAGCTTTCTAATTTCCATGTAGCTTTCCTCAACACGTTCACCTAATTGTTGGCTCACTCACTTGCAAACCAGAGCTTACAATTTTCCTTTCTTCTGCTGTCAGTGGAAATCACCGCTTGTGTCCTTCAATATTTCTTCACTTACTTTTTCTTGACATAAATCACAATCAGGAAAGGAGTATAAATACTTATTTATATAAATAAAAGCTGACTTGGTTCCAGCGCTAATCCAGAAAGCAAAACTTTCAGTGGTTTTTCAGAAGATTTCACAACTTCTAGCCTATTTGCATGTAAAGGAAAACAAATTCTGGAGCTTTTGAAATCAGTCCAAGTGACTTGTCACTTTTAAAATAAGATTACCGTGTTTGTTCAAGTTTGTGGGAACGACTTTAAGCCTCACATTATCTCCACCAATCGTCTGAAGTTTGAAGGATATGACTAATACATGAAGAATTCATTTAGCTTGCCAGATTCCTTTTGGATGCGTCCAGCCTGTTGCCGGTTTGCTCTTTTGAAGTCTCTCAGCTTGGCAGTGTCTCATTAACGCGGCTCCTTCAGCGAGGCGCGCTGACGCCTGAGGACGACACTGGAGAACAGCTGCTTTTGAAATCAATGGTTTTGATCAGAGATTAGCTCATTTTCAACCTGGTGAAGCTTCATTCTGCTCTAATGTTTGGGTTCTTCCTGCTTTCTTACTATGAGATGGTTTCAGAATCACAAAATAAGAGATTCTTTGATTAAAAAGCTGAATAGGCCATTTTAAAAATGTCAGAAAAGGGAATTTGTTCTTCAGATTTGACTTGGACTTGTGTCTCATTGGTGAGTGAAAGGAAGCTACAGACTTCAGCTTTTACTTTGAAAGGATAATCTTGATTATTAGGTGATATGTTTTGGATTATTATGGGATGTTTATGACTCATAATCTGTTCATGTTAGCCTTCACTTCATAATAACAAACCCCATGTTAAACGGATCATTTAGGGAACAAATTACATGTAGCTTAGCTGCTAAGCTACCTGCAATATTATGAGTAGAGTTGGGTAGTAAAAGTTAAAAAAATTACTTTTAGGAGTATTTTTACTACGCTCTACTTTCTGCTTTAACTTCAGTAATTTTATTATGAAATATCTCTACTATTACTTGAGTAATATTTTCCTCCCACTGAATGAAAAACAAACATGTTTTAATCAGTTTTTTATTGATTTGGAAAATTTTTCTTTGGCCTGATTTTGTCATTTTTTGTTACTTATATGAATTATTGTCATTTTAAAATACCAAACTTTCCACCTACCTTTATATTTTGGTCCGTCTGATGATGTAATTTTTAAATATTAAATGATTGATAATTTGATCATTTACTCAGTATTTTTACCAAATACATTTTTATTCCAGTAATTTCTTGGATGGCTACTTTTTACTCTTCAGTAAAATATTTGGGTACTTTACTCACCTCTGATTATGAATTACTTCCTGCCGGAAAGATCAAAATAAAAGCACTTCCTGTTTTGTTTATTCTGAAACACTCATTTATTTACTTATCTTTACTATTTATAATTGAGAACAAAAGCTTTAAATGTTGATTTAATATTGTTTCCCAATCAAATAAAAATTATCATTACTTTTAATCTAACTAAATATTTAGAGATTATACGATTATTTCAATTTGTGAGTTACACGCAGTCACTCAAATTTAGGAAAACGTAACACCTCTTTGCAAGTGTCGAGCATTAGGATTGATGATTGTTTTGCAGTCACATTATTATTAATTATTTGAATTGTAATAAATTTCTCATCAAAAGTGCAAAGTTTCATTTGATTTTGTGGTTGTCGTTTAGCTTAACTTTTAAAAAACACTCAATCACTTCAGGTTAGATGGTTATAAAACACAAAACAAAATTAAATTTCCAGTGCAATTACATCCTACTTACCCTAATGTGTTGTAATGGGTTGCTGTGAACCGAGATGCATTATTTTTATAATAACAACCGATAGCAGCTTTCTCACTGACACCTTGCATTATTAAGCCTTTGCTTTGTGCCGATTCCCTCAGACTGTAATCAGATTTCATTATGCATATTGTGTAAGAGAAGCTGCAGTTCCGGTTGATAAATATTCCCGTCCTGAAGCTGCAGTCTGAGCTTTACTCACGGCTCCGTTTCAGAGGAAAGGGATTGTTTCTGCCTTCTAGGAACAAAATGGAGAGAGGAGTTTGGTGACTTTTAGCATTTAAGAATATGAACAAAAGAAAAGATTTGTGTTTTTGTTTCTCAGGTTTGCTTGAAAACAAATTAAAGCAACAATTTTGCCCTTTTTAATTACTTTTAGGCACATTGAGTTTTTTAAATTTAACAGCCTCACTTTTTAGAGTTGCCTCTGAAAAATAGATTAATTTTGGTCTAAATTATAACAATTTGTTACTTCTATTTATTCTGCCACTGTAACCTAATGATTCTTTTTATTTTATGTTTTTATTACGTTAAACATTTTGTTGCTGAAATGTGTTGTACTAATCAATTTGACTTTATGACATTTTTGTTTGAATGCCAAAGTTGGTTTTAATAATTTTATAATAAATACTGAAAACCATTGAATATTTAGACTTTCTTAAACACGAGAGCCACATTTTTAAAAAAGTGAAATTATTGAATTGTTTAAAAATTATGAGACTTTTTGTTGCTGCTGATGTTGGAGCCTATTTAGTATTTGACAAATTATTTGCAAAATAATTCTTAATATATACAAATGGTTGAAAATCTTCCTTTTTATTATTATTATTTTTTTGTTTAAGGTTTCCTGTTGTGATTAAGAAGAAAAGGCAGCTGTGAAAAACAGTTTTTCTACCACAAAATTAACGTTTATATTTGAATTTTGAATGAAGTAAACCAGGTTATTTTTATAAGTAAAGTTAAACTCTTTTTGAATCCAGAACCTCCTCAGAAACTACTCTGACATTCTTTATTTCATTTTTTTAAAGCTAAATATGAAGAGATCGTAGCCATGACAGTAGCTTTGTTTTGTTTTTCAGCCCTCTGATAAAAAAGAAACCAAAAAACTTTGGTTGAATTGCTTCTCCAGCTGTAGTTGCTCCAGCGTCGGCCATTTTTCTGCACGTCATAATCATCCCCAAACTGGAGAGAGTAAACATCCAGAGCGCCACTAAGCTGCTCCAAACACGCTTAATCACTTCTTGAGATTGGGAAGGGTGGCAGCACTGGGAGTAGTGGGAGCAGAGGCACAGCGTAAATATGTGCTGGAGAAATGGGTTGATTTGCTTCATTTACATTCAAGCGCCATGAAGTTGTCGTTCCCTTGTCAGCGCGACGGGGAATAAAGATGAGAGCGAGGTTGCTCTCCTTCTGTTGGTTGATAAAACGACAGGCGGCAGGTGACAGGGACTCCCTGCGTGTTGCTGACAGCTCTCACCCAGCGCCGTTGATAAAGTCATCAGGGCTTTTGCTGTAACAATGCTGCTGTTTGCAGATTAGTGAGACACGCTGTATTTACAGTATGTGGCTCGTCTAACAGGAAAGTCGCTTCTACTCCCATAAAATACATGTCACCGAAAGATGGATAATTATTTCCTGCATCATATAGACCGTCACAGTGTGACGTCACGTCCCCTGCTTCCTGTTAGAGGGCAAAAAGCTGCTCGCTAACAATGACTAGCATTGGTTTTAGCTGTTAAGTTATCGATAACGCGTGATTTATAAAAGAAAAAGGAAGGCAGTGTTTGCTACTAATATTCAACACTGTAATAACTAAACAACAAGGTTAGGAAAAAGTTTTAATTAAGAAAAAAAAACAGTGCAAGAGATGGACGGAAGTAGCTCAGTTATGCTAGCTTGACTATGACAACCGTAACATATAGAAGTGATGTGGAATTTAGTGTTTTGGTTTAGTTATAAATAAAAAAGGCGACTTAAACACACCAACTCTAACAGATCATCAGTGGAATTGCACTGTTAGATTAACTAATAGCATCGGTAGCTAATGTACCACTGATGTGTTAGATTAGCTAATTGCAGCAGTAGCTAATCTACCACAGCGATCACTTATTAATAATCGCAAAATAAACATCAAGCCTAAAAATATGAAACTATAACGGACTGAATGTTTTGTTCTTTGTGTGGGAGTGTTTTTGTTCTTTGGTGTTGAATCCTGAGGCATATTGTGGCGTTGTTGTAAGTTGCTATGGCAACAAGTTTGTGTGTAGCGTAGCCGACACAGATGGCGAGGAAAAAAAGTGGTTTTGAGTTGTTCTTCAACAGTTTTTCTGTGTTATTTTTCCCTTTGCTGCACTGAATTAATAATCCCTACATCTACAGGTTTCATTTAGTTAACGGGATTGACTTTCAAGAAGTAATTATTAATGCCATCAATCTGGGAAGGATTAATAGGGCAATTTCCAAACCATTTAAAGTCGTCATTTTACATTGAGTAAGATTATTAACAAGAGGAAAACTTTGAAGATTTTATATGTATACTCTCAAATTTATTGTACTTGTGATGTTGAGAAATTGCAAAAAAAAAAAAAACACAAGTTCCTTTTCAGACTGAGTTTGTTTAACTTTCTTGATAGTTTAATTAAAAAACAAAGTTTAAAGACAGAATGACTTAATAATTCAGAAATTGGCCTGTGTGTCTCACTCTCTCAAAGGGACATTCACGTCACAAAGTGCTTTTTTTTTTGTCAGAAATCATTTTTTTCCCTTGCCGTCTTCATTTACTGTCACTCGGTGATTTTTACACCTCTGAATTATTCTGCAAAGTCTTAGTTGTGTGTTTATTCCACAACAATTCAAGTAAACCTCGTAGTTTCTGAGTTGTAAGGAATTCCTCAAGGCTATGTCTTTGGTCACAATAATCTTTTATTATTTATTCTGCCAATTGAGCCATTCTTTAACCAGAGAAATGTTCCTTTCCATCTCTTTAAAGTAGCAGTGTCAGTATAAAAATCATTGTCTCAAAGGTAAAAATGAATTGGTGGATTTTCTTTTCTCTCTATGCACTTTGGAAAGAAAATAACATTCATGCTGCTTGTCCTTCAAACTCCTAATCTAATAACCACACAAGTGTCTCTATTGAGCCACAGAAATCGGCCTGACGTGATCAGCTGCCTGAGCTCAGGCCTTATGAATCAGACAGGAAGCAAAGACTCTCCGTTTTCCTCTGATTCGAACACGTTTCTGTCTTGTCTCCGTTCGAGTGGATTTAGCCGAGCATTTCAGAAGCAGAAAACAACATAATCGTTTCACATCCTTGTGTGTTTTCACCAAAGCTGGGTCAAAATGTCAACGGGAATCCCAGTGGGAATTACAAACATCCATAGCATTTCCAGGAAGTCCCAACAGATTGCTAACAATGCCAGTTTCTTGCATATGTATTCAGAAGGTGTTTCTACGGCTTCATGGAAACTGACATTTCTCGCAGAACGTTTAGTTTTCATCCCCTCAGCAGAATGTGTGACTCCTTGTTTCTGTTTGTGTGCAGTTCCTCCGTCGTTATCGGTCTTCCAGCAGTCCTTCAACGCCACAGCCGACTACCAGGAATCAGTCACCTTTACTTGCATCACTTCTGGATCTCCTGATCCTCTGGTCACATGGCACAGGTAATCCTTTTCATACATAAGTTTCTTTATGAAATAAACCTTGTGTCAAAAGTTATTAAAATTAAGATTTCCAAAGGTATCGAGAAACTTTGCTTCAAAATACGCATTTTTGTGGTTGTTGCGTTATTTCGTCACAATAACAAAATATACTGGACGATAAATTGTCCCAGAACTTAAAGCGATAAACGATAATACTTTTATTTTAAGAGAATTTTTAAGTAATGGCAAGAACAGACTCTCAAAGATAAATTAACTTTAAATTCTAGTGAATATTTAACGCTGGAACTGGAAGATAATTTAAACATCAAACATAAATAAACAAAACAACAAATAAAATGAATTATGAAGTTTGTGTAAAGAAAATTGCCCTTCACAATAAAGCCTAAACACTAGAATGAAGATTTCTATCATTCAGCTTTGCTTGTGCCCCCACCAGGCTTAGCATTGTTAATTCATTAGCTTCTTTTTATAATCGCCCTTTTTAAAGACTGTATAGTTGGTGTTTAGGTATTAATCTCAGGTGATATTTTCTGCATGTCATTTAAAGTTCATGAACTGGAAGCATACAGTTTCTACTATCATGCTTGTCTTTTACCCATAACTCACACACTAGATTCAGTACTTGTATATTCAGTTGCAGACAACAAAGATATCATGTTGCAGTTCCAATTAAGGATTCTGCAATCCGCCCTCACACATCACCTCCAACAGCTGCAGAAAAAGATCAAATGTCAAACAGCAGCGGTGCGAGAATTTGCACCAGAAGTAGTTGACACTCTGCTATCCGCTCTTCTCTCCAACATCCAGCAATTAGCTCGCTCCCACTCAGCAGACAATTGTGAAAAGCTCTTTGCACCTGAGCATCTGTTGATATCATTTATGGGGTTTCAATTGTAGGTCATATTGTTTTCACTACACCATCTTTTCTGTCGCTTTCTGTCGTTCTGCCTTTTGTCTAAACGGAGCACAGAGGCGGTGTTTTCTACGACTATTTTCATCGCTGCGAACTGTAAAGATGTCACAAATAGTTGTAACTGTGACACGCTTTGCTGCTCCGGCGGGTTTCTCTGCGACGTGTTTTACACAATGTACTGAAGTGAACAGAAATCGATGGTTCTCAGGAAGAAAACAGTCTAAAAATGAAGAAACTCACTGCAGGTGAGATTTAATTTGATGGAAATGGTTAAAAAAAAAAAAATTTCCAGATTTTTAGGCACTAATAGCAAAGACGTAACAATCCTTTTAACAAATTCACCTTTTACCACATTAGAATAATCACATTAGAAAATCCAACCGTTACTTTGAGTAGACTGATTAAGTGCAAGAATTTGCAGGGTTTTAGCGCCTATGCTAGTAATAATTAACAAGTAAAACCTCTTTTGTCAAAAGGACAACATTTAATCTTCTCTGGTTATATTTGAGCAAACATAATGTGATCTTTAACCATTTCTCTCATCCTCTTTCCATCTCATCAAACATGTGTTCAGGATTCGAGTTTAAGAGTCATAACATCGAAGATTTGTTTATTTATTTAAATTTATTCAAGTCTCCTAATATGTCAATTAATCTTTCAAAATAATCCACTCCATTTAGCGATTACATAATAAGTTTTTACATGTTACATGGTAAAGTAATGGAGTAAAGTCCATTTTTGCATTTGTGATGGTAGAACAGAACCAGTGTATCACTTGTAGATGAAATTAAATGTTAATTTTAGCAACTTTGCAACCAGAAAATGTTGCTCCATTTTCCCAAGTTTGAGTTTGAAGATAGTTTTTATCTCCTTTTTTAATGAAATCTTGAGTTAATTACTGTACTATTGGGAGTATTCACTTTTAACTTTTTAATATAGAATAGAATATATCTGCACAAACCTTTATTAACAGTTTGTATGTCTCAAATCAGACAAAAAAAACCAAAATAGAAATAGTGCAAGAATTCATATACTTGTCATTTTAACAACAGGTCAAAAGGATTGAGGAGAAGATTACATTTAATTTGTTTTGCGTTTAAATTACTATAATTTTTCAGCCTAAGAGAGTGCAAAGTGATGCCATTATTACGCTGCATATGTCATATTGTTTAACCGATTTAAAACATTTTCTCAAGAAGTAGATGAGTTAGGAAAACAAAGCTGTGCTCCGGATGTAGGGGTTGAATTTCTCCAGCGTTGAAGTTTGACAGAGAAATCGATCGTAAAAAAACACAAAAAGTTTGAATCTCTGGGTGAGACGCAACCTGAAGACTCCACAGCTGGAAACACCTCGACTTTGTACATCTTTCCAACTCAAACTCACTTTTTCTTTAAATTCAGGGTTTGGATCAGTAAAATCTAGGTTTAAATGATTAAAGTAACAGGGAATAGTGTTGACTGACGTGGTTATTTTAGAAAAGGCCATTGGAACAAGATGCCTGTGAGCAAAAATACATCCTGATTAGCTTCTTGTTTTATCCACTCACCTGGATTTCTAATTAAAGAAGGTGAGCTACTGACTAGAAAGTGGCTCCCTGAGCTCATATTTTTTCTGTAAACTGCTGTTTTCCATAATTTTCTTAACTCTGATGCTCCAGTAAAGTATCCAGAAAACATATTCAAGTAAAAGTAGCACTACTTCAACACGTTTTTACTCAAGTAAAGGTAAATAGTAGCCATCCAAGAAGTAAGAATAAAAAAGTATCTGGTAAAAAGTACAGAGTATCTGATCAAATTATTATTCAATATTTTAAAATTACATCATAAGATGGACCAAAATATAAAGTAAAGTGCAAATTTTGGTATTTTAAGAACCAAAATGACAATAATTTATGTAATTAACAAAAAATAAGAAAATCAGGCCAAAGAAACTTTTTCCAAATCAATAAAAATGTATGAAATTTGAACAAAAACTGCAGGTGTGTGTCTGGTGAACAAACATGTTTTGGTTAAAACATGTTTGTTCTTCATTCAGTGGGTAGGAAATCCAGAAATTTTACTCAAGCAAGAGAAGAAATACTTCATTATAAAATTACTCACTCAAAAGTAAAAAGTAAAAATACTCTTAAAAGTAACTTTTTTCGTTAAAAGCTCCTCAAGTAAAATTAACTCTGCCGTTAATGGATGACAGTCTTACTCAGTGACAGATGAATATTGCTGGTTTGAATCTGGTTACCTTAGGCTATATAGCATAAAATGTGTCTTTTGGTTTTTATATTAATTTTTATACTCTAGTCTCTCCCATAAAATCTGACTTGTTAACTTCTACTAAAGAATAAAAGGCTCTGAAAAATATTTGGGCTCTGTCCTGTGGATATAATCACTCAGCGGCTTGTTTGACTGCCGCTAATCCAGGTACTACATATTCTGCTACGCATTAGTATTCCAATAATCAAATAAAAGCCATTTCAGCGGTAGATAATCAACAGACCCACTGACTGGAACAGTGGAGGTGTGTTTCCAGCCTGCAGGTCACTCACACACTTCACCAGCAAACAAAGAAAACGTCTTTGACGCCAACAACAAATCACAACCCAATTTAGTTTTTGCTTCTGATCTCACGCCTCCCAGCATATTCCAGCCTCACAACTGCATTTCCTGTCAGAGTGAGGCTTCACCTCGTCCACTGTGCATCTTTGGTAATAGACTACCTGTCAGCAGTCAGTCAGTATAATGACATCCACTGCTGTGGCGCGTCTTGGACTGCCCACCGCTAAGATGACGCTTCTCTTCATTTCCTCTCCACCTCGTAAAGTTATTATTACTTTGCTTTGGTGTTTCCTCCACCGACTTTAAATGAGACTTTTCCTACAAGACGAGGAGGCTGGCTTTGTTTAGAGACATGTATAGCTCTATAAATATAGATTCAACTACACATGTAGGCAAGTTGTAGGCTTGTCCAGATGGAAATACATATTTGTTTAAATGCATACAGCTATGCTGAAAAAACTAAGATTACCCTCCTTTAATTTTTTAAGTTTATGACAAAATATTTTTAAAAATGTAACGGGAGAAGGTTTTTATGCAATTATTAAAATCTGAACTTGAGTACTGTTATTTAAGAAACAAAAATATGGAAGCTTTGTGCAAAAAACTAACCCATAATTCATCAGCTTATAGAACCACTTATTTTATATAGTTGGTTGAGTTCATCAAGATTACGATAATAAATCAATCAATAGATAAGACATTTGCTAGAATATTCAATAATTTCACTGAAATTATCCAGAAACGTACAGCATTCTGGGAAATGTAGGCAGAGGAAAGACTTTAGCTGCTCAACCTCATGGCTAGCTAAGCTACAATGGTGGAAACAACTAACTCTCTCGCTCCATGGTTACCTAGCAACTCACTCATTCTTTGGTTGCCTAGCAACAACCTGCTGAGTAACTTGCGCAGTAGCAGTTTCACCACTGTGTCTTCTAATGCTGCGTTCACACCAAACGTGATCTGAGCGTCAGGCGCGTCTGGTTTCCATTCAAAGTCTATGTGGAGACGCGTCGAGGACCTTATTGAAGCATTTCGAGCGTTTGATGAGCATTTGACGCTGGAGTTGGAAAATCTGAACTTTCGCCGCTCAATACGGAGCAGCAACCAATCAGAGAGTCTCCTCTATTAATGTAGTGACCTGTAGTTGGTGCCAGGAGATGCAGGTTCCGTTAGCAGGTCGTCCAAATGGGCTTGGTCAAGATGAAAACAGCGTTGACAGCGAACATTGTCAGCGCCCAGCTAGCTTGTGAAACTCATAAAACCTCTGAATTATCTCGTAAATTCAAACACACGTCCGATTGCCACATCTTGTCGATTTCAGTAAATAAAACCCAGACACACTCAATATTTCATCAGCCATTGTTCAAAGTAACTGGAAGAGGAAACCAGCAAGAGGCTCCTCCTTACACGCCATTACCAGCTGTTGACGATGTTTGTTCAATAAAAACTGAACACAAAATGTTCAGCAAAGACATCTGAGGTACATCTGTGATTGCAGAAATGTTTCACCACATAATATTTTGGTGCAACTCAATTTCGTTCTCCATACTACAGAGAGACTGGTGATGGAAAACAACGGCTCGTCCCGACGAGCTTCTAGAGCCATTTTGACAAATGCAAAATGTCAAATGCACAGGCGTTGAACTTGAAGCACTAGACGTGTTTTTGACGTGTTTGGTGTGATTGCAGCATTACTGGTTAAAAGTAAAAACAACAAAATGTGGATAAAACCGAAAAGGTCATAGCATCAGTTTGGCAGTAAGCCAGATATTTAAAACAAAAAACAAATCAATTATTATCAACATCGACTGAGAGGAAACACTTTTATTGCGATACGTTTTTCAGCCATGTTGAAATAGTTTGCAGACATGTGGACAGAAGATGCTTCAGGAACGTCATTTATGTCTCCAAAAAAGTTTTGCGACTCAGTGACTCATTTGATGTTGTTTTGTCTAAATCTGCTCCAGAAATTTGACATTTTCCCCCCAATAAAATCCGACTCTTACCCCTGTGGATTACACGGCTGGTTAAACAGCCACAAATAAACAAGCGGGGGAGGCAGCAAACCTGCTTCTCACCATTGTGCTTCTGCTTGGAAGCCTTAATATAGACATGGATCAATTTAGATGCTTGTTTTTTCCCCCTGATTAATTTTCCAACAGAGTCCAATGTAGAAAAGACATTAAGTCAGCACAGTTTCAGTGCATCAGGGGGGCGATTTTAGCAAGTGCTGCAGTCCAGAGGTAATTGTAGATAAATTTGAGAGAGGATATTTTTATTTTGTGAAGTGTGGAAGGTCTGAAGGTGTTAGTTTCTGTGTTTGTGCAGGAAGGGGCAGCAGCTGGAGCCTTCAGAGAAGTACATTTTCAGCCAGCTGGAGGGCGGACACAGCATGCTGACCATCCGAAACATCCGGCAGGCCGACGGAGGAACGTTCTCCTGCAAGGCCTCCAACAAGGCCGGCTTCCAGGAGAGAGAACTTCTGCTCAAAGTGTTCGGTGAGAAAGTCAACAGTTATTGAATCTGAAATGTTTCCAAGTGTTAGAAACCAGTAAAAATCTTTCAGAAGGAGCAGATTGTCTCCTCAACATATTTATTACCAATTGAACTGAGATTTCATTAACCAAAAGAGTTGAATGGTTATTCAGAGTGTTAATAAAATAACAAGAACTAGTTTTAAATTTAGTTCATCTGGCTACAAATGAACTGGTTCACTATCTAAAGATTCTGAATATATATATAATTTACAAAATTTTCAAATTGTTTTCAAAATATTTAGAACCAACATGTTCAACTAATTGTGAATCACTTTAAAGTTTATGAGATGAAAACTTTCTTTTAGTTTAAAGTTCTTAAAAATGTGAGTGCCACTCATTTAAACTCTAATATATTTTTCATAAATTAAGTTTTTTTTTAAACCCAGGAGGTTTAACTGCTTAAAGGTCATATTTTTGTGTTCCCTTTTTCTCAAATATTAGTGTAAACCTTTATATTTGTTGTACCTACATTAAGTGATTTTTAAAAATATAGGAGTTTAAATCAAAATAGGCTGCATAAGGTCACTTTATTGTTATTTATTAATCAACCATACAGAATACAGAATAGAGTAATTCTATTTTCCTGTTCTGTTATCTGGTGTATCTCCAGCAAATCCAGATGTAATAGCGTTATCCATTACAGTGAGGAGTGTTTTATGTCCATCCATAAAGTTTTATGGTGAGGACGCTCACAATCTTCTTTTATCCTAAAACAGTTTTTCAAAACCGTCAGAGTCCAAACATGCCCGCCAGCCCACACCACCACCAACGGCTGCTGAAAAGAAATATCTCATTTATCGCTTCATATTTCGACCACTTCGCATAAATAAAAAAAATTCAATTTCTAATTTCATGAACCTGCTGGCTATTTGCTCTGATATTCCTCTCGTAGAGGTATGTGGAGAAACGCTTGTTCGTCAAAATGCGCATTTTAATGGGGCAAAGCTAAGCAGCAGGGAGGAGCTCTCCTTTTTGACTGCACTGTAGGGAAATGCTGTTGTAAGTTAGTTTTATTACTCCTGACAGCAAAGGCGGAAAGAAAACGGGTCATTTACTGTAAATTAGACGAGATACTTGCAGGTGTGTTCGCCTTTTGTTCACCATCAGATAATCTGACACACCATACACAGTTAGATTAGTTTTCTGAGCACTTTCTGTGAATGTTGGAGTTCTCCTTATTCTTATTCCACATGTGTAGACATTAGCGCTGACATCTGGGCCCAGAGTTTCTTCTGAAGCAGCCCTTGAGCTGTAAATGAGAGCGTTCTGTCAGTCTTCAGGGATTATTCCTGCTCGTTTTGCTTTCAGGCTCCTGAGTCGTGTGTGTCTGTAAGAAACGAATCCACACAGTGAGGGAACATCTGCATGCATCTGCATGCTGCTGGTGTGTCTGGGTTAGACACGCCAGCAGCGTGGCTTCAGGGATGTCTCAGTTCCCACCTCGGCGTGGTCCATGCTGAAACTTACTAAAATATTATGCAGATAAAAAAATTACGTTAGCAACTTGTTAAACTTTTCTTCAGGCTGCAAAAATTACCTGCAGGTTTAGATTCTTCGACTCCTAATGTGATTTATTTCACAACCAACTGAAATAAGACAAGACTTTGTGTTTTATTTTTATTTTTTTTTGCCAAAGATAAATGTTGTGTCTTTTTGTTGTGTCAACATTTTACATGCTAACATATTAGCATGCTAGCATTAAGCGCAGTTTACTTAAATGTAGCAGCTGTATTTATTTCAAAAAGTCTTTGCTTGTTTCTCTAGACATAAATGCCTTCCAGTTAAATGGTAATGGTAATGACAATTAGCTCAAATCAACTTATCAATGTAAACAATGGGAAACTGAGAAGCTAGCTGCTAGCATTGCTAGGTTAAAGCAAGCTAAACTACATCAATTGCGAACATATTAATCAACTAATGAAAAATATTAAAATTCTATGCTGAATCAAATAAAAATATTTGTTAGCGCCGTAATAACTTTTTCTCCAGGCTGAGCAAATTAAAATAAATTTGGATTGTTCAATTAGTAATATGTTTTATTTCACAACAAACTAAAATAAGACAAGATTTCATGGTTTTGTTTTATAATTTTGCTAAAGCTACATCTTTTGTCTCAGCCTAAAACCAAAAGTTTTTAACTTTAACTGAGTTTTACCCAAATACAGCAAGAACTGCAGGTTTATTTATTGCAGTGATTAATTTCTTTTTTTCTAGAGATTAATGTGTTTCAGTTTAAAGTGAATGATAATGAGAATATTTAAAAATTAACTTGTTTTTAATGTAAAGCGGGAAATTGAGAAGCTATCTGTTAGATTTGTCAGGTTAACAGGTCTCTCTTGTAAATAAGACATCCTCAAGTAAATTCTACTGTATAAATCAAGGTTTAATATTATTAATATTAGATTGAAACATTAATCTACATCCAATTTTAACAGGTTACCCAACTAGTGAAACTTATTTAAATTTTATGCTGATAAAAATAAAAATCTTATGTTAGCAACTTGCTAATTTTTTCTCCATGCTGAGAAAATTGCACGTAGATTTGCAGTTTGATTACTAATGATTACTACTGAAATAAGACATAAACTCTTTCATTTGCATGATTTTACTAAAGCTCCTTTTGTCTTATTTTCTCATGCTAGCATGCTAGCAATGCATGAGGCATTGCTGCATGCTCAAATATAGCAAACATTTGAACATTTAACCCAACAATAAATCAAATACAAATGGAAATTTAGATTTTTGATGTTACAAGATGAAGGAATGATTTCGTCCGTTTTAGACTCAAAAGATTTTTACTTCATTTGTCTTAGTGATGCACTTCTCTTTATACAGGTAGGTGTGTCTCTCTTATATTTATGTCCACTGGACTCAATTAGGAGTAAGATGCAGAAAGGAAGATGCACTACAGTTCAGTTTCAGGAGGAATTACAAAGGATCGGAATATTAAATGCACCGCAAGGATTTATTTTCTTCCTCCAGCAGCAATCAGGAGAAATTCATCATAGCGGCGTGGGAGATTTATCTCTGCAGACAAAATCTGAGTGTTCTGCCACTTTTTCTCTTACGGTTTCGCCAGTGGTGCGTGAAATACAATATCTGGTTTTCACATCACGACATTGTTCTCGCTTCTTTTTTTCCCTAATGAGTGGAAACATGACACACAATCCAAGGATCAGCATAAGACAAAAGAGCAAGGAAAGTAAACAACATCAGTTTTCAGCGGTTTTAAATAAACCGAAAAATGTAGATGATGTAGCAGAACAGGCCCAGCGGTAGCTTTTATCATTAAAGCCTGTTAGCTATTAGCGGTGGATCCAGGAGGGAGAATCTGTGCTGACATTTGTTTTATGGATCTGCTCGGCTAAAACAACAAATAACACGCATTAGGCCAATCCGATGCAGCAAGTTGAACATTTTTGCTTCCTGACGCCTGTCTGTGGGTGGGATAAGAGCTTTATGTAACATCAAAACTTCCAGCAGAGATGGTAAAAATAAAACTCATCTGAAAATAGGAGCTTTTTCCAGCTTTAATTGTGCAATTTTAAACACTCAAACTGTGTGTTTATGTTACTTTATTGTCGTTTTGACACATAAATAGCATTTTCTAGTGGCTTACATTATACATATGATAATGCAATGCCTGGCTTCTAACTGATATAATAAACTGTAATTATAGTGATAAAGAGAGTTGTAATCCAACCGGCTGGATGAAGACGCCTTCAACACTTTTTTCTGCTTTATGTCAGAAGATGGAAGCTAAAACATGCAATGAAAGGAGAGCAGTCTTTCAATCGATCAAATTTAATGTCAGACTTCGACTGTTTCTGCTTTTTTTCCATCTAATGCATTTTATGTTTCAGTAATAACCAGTGATTCTGACATACTGGGCTTTAAAAGGTGAAAGTCTATTAAATATTGGAAATTAATATTTTTGACTAAAGTAGGATCTACAAGGTTTAAAGCAGAAAGAAAAATTAAATATTTTTAGCAGACAAGATCTCAAGAGTATGGGGTTGTTTTAAAAAGATGTTTTATTGAAATTATTCCAGCCTTTATTTATTTATTTCAGTCAGGGTTTAGAACATATTTAAAGTATAACATTATTACAGAAGCATTTAGACTGTAGCGGTTTTTTTATTTTATTTTATTTGCATTGATATATTCAGAATTAATCTAATCAGTCACCAAGTTTTTTGTTTACCATTGATAAACACTTTTGCTTTATTATTAAAAATTATTTATCTTAAAACAAAATCAAATCTGAGTGGTCAAGCTAGATTTGAAAACATAAACGAATCTCTAGAAGCAACAGCTTTCTGTGGAAACAATATACATAAAAAACGACAAAGAAAGCGAGACTGGATAACTGGGAGAGACGGAGACAAAAGATGTTCAAAAATTGGAAAACTTTAGTTTAATAATGTCAAAAAACATCTAACAAAGCGTCAAATTAAAATGCTAAATTGCTGACAAAGGCTGCTTAAATAGGGTGTAGTAACCTAAACTCTCCACATGAGGGAGCTGCAGCAAAACAGAGGAACAAAAAGTGCAAAAACAAATAAAACAAATGCATGTTTAGCTTAGCACAACCAATTATCAACTAAGGTCAACCTTAACAAATAATAAAGTTTCACCCTCATTATTTTCAAAGTTGTTGGTTTCTGATGTAAAATGGCTTCAACAGATGGTCTTGGTTTGCAGAAACTATTCATTGTAATGTCTTTTGTTTGTTTAACTTTGTAATTTCCTGTTTTTGTTATGGAAAGCACCTTGAGCCAGCTTACTGCTGAAATGTGCGACACAAATGAACTTGATTTGTTTGACTTTTTAACCAAAAGTCTCAAATTCTTTACGATAATCCAGCCGAAACAACCAAAACTTTGAAGGTCGTTTAATTCTCGACCCTTCTCATCAAAATGCATCTCAGCTCTCTCTCATTTAGACCTGAAATATTGCAGATAATTCTTTATTAATAACTTTCCCAGCAGAGGGATCTTGATGAATGAGACGTTTTCCATGTAATGTTTTCACAATGAGGGGAATCTGAGGCAGAGCAGCTCCACGTACGCTGATGATGAAGAGCTCACTCGCTACATCGGCCATTCAGGCCTTTCACTGTGTGTATTTTGTGTGTTTCTAAGAGCTGTGAAAGTTTTAAAAGCTTTTAGAAAGTGTAATAGATGTGGCCAATCATCCTGAGTGCTCCACGTGTCTCCCTCTTAGCAGAAATCATTCCAGCAGCCATTTGGTCTCATTATGAAGCCTTACAATGAGTCGGTCAATTGTTTAAGGTAATTTTGACTTGTTTTCTTCGTGATCTTTTGTCGTTGAATAAAAATAGCTCTAAAACATTTAGCAGCTTGTGCTGTTATATGAAAACGGATACTTGATGTTGAATGAGCTCCAAATTATTCTGTTTTGGCTTTTAAGAGTGAAATTTAGGGAATTATCCCAGTTGCCAAGCAGATCTAAAAATGGGAATAAAACTCATAGAAATATTTGCAGCCTTTAATGCTTCAGAAAAATATAATATTGCACTTCTGAAAAGCATTGTAAGGGATTAGGGCTGTTGTAAACAAATATTTATCATGAATCAATAAAATCCCCACAGAACAACCTTAAAAATTAGAAATTATGCTGCTAACACTTAAATTTCATCAACAACTCAAGCGGAAGTGAGAGCGCACAACATAAATAATCACAAAAAGGTGTGCTAAATAATAAAACATAATTTAATAAAACTTCGGAGCAGGATACATTTACCACGAGGAATTTTAATCATTGAGATACTCGAATCGTTACAGCCCTATAAAGGATTAGAAGTTACAATATAGTGAAAATGTTTCCATAATTTCAGCATTTTTAAGGGATATATGGCTTCAGAAAAGCTGTTTCTAGGAGAACTTTTTGTTTTGGTTTAGTAAACTCAAACTTTTCCATCATGTCCACAATTCAGACATGCAACATTTTGTTTTTGGAGAAGAAACTTTTGCTGCTGCTGCCACAGAGCGCATCTCCACTGCCAGATGGCAGCAGCGTAAAAAGGTCGTTTCTGTGCAGCTTTTCTAATCCTGCTGCAGGTTTTCTGTGTTTTCTCCTGCCAGTTTGAGATGTTTCTCTGTTGCTCTGTTTTCTAATTAAAAGATGACTAACTCGGCTCTGGAGTTCACCTGTAAAAACCTTTGAGGGTTCAAACCCTCGATATGGCTGCAGCTTTTCTAACTTCATTTATTTCCTTCTGTAGCATTAGAAACAATCAAATCACCAACAAGAAACTTCTCCACTAATTCTGGCTGGATTCTTCCTTTTGGAAGAATTAGGATTTTATTTAAATTGTGGAACAGACTTTAACAGACATGGCAACAATTTGGCCTTAAGTCTCCAACAAGAGTTGAGATATGAAGGACTGTAAATGTTAGATATTCGTATTAAGCCATTTTTGGTGTTTAAACTATTTAAAAAAGACAATTTATAGGTCTCTCGTTTCAAGTACTTGCTATTCTTTCAGTTGTTATACATAATTAATTAGCACTTAATGAACTGGTTGTTGGTCAAGATGATTTGTCTAAAATGTAAAAATGTATTTACATTGTTACAGATTTCTTCCTTTTTAGTTTTTTTTTTTGTTTTAAATCATCAAAACAAACGTTAATAGAAAAGTGAACCTGAAGAAACAAAAACAATTCCGCACGTTCAGCTCTGAATGGTTCCAAAAACAGTTTCTGGAGGGGCCTAGTCAAAGTCCAGACTTCAAATGCAATTCAGATTCATATTATCTTTATTGTCATTCAAAATAACAGAATGAAATTATGATTCATATTAGGTCGCAAACAAAAACCAGCTGGATAAACTATAAAATAATATAAAAAGAAGAAAAGAATAATGTATTATAATAAAGTTTAATAAGTGGAGGATTTATAAACATAAGTGAAATTTGTGCAATAAATGTATAAGCAACCACATGTACAAAACAATGTATAACCTTTGCATGACATTAATGCCGATATTACATTATTTTAATTGCATTTATTGCTGAAAATTTTTAATATTTGCATCTATTTAACACTCATTTCTCAATAATTAAGTCCAAGTTGTTCCAATTCTAGATAATTTAGTAAATGATGACCCTTCAGCCCGTCTGTAAATGGATCTACATGTTTACTTTTCTCCACCGTCTCAGGCTGATATTTACCCACAAACCCGTTTCCGTCCTCGGATCATTGATCTGTTTACTGAAGGTGCTGGGAGGTAAAATAATACAGGTGTGTGTTGTTGTGTACGTGTGTGTGACCCTCGTGTTTTGACAAGCTCTCCAAATCCCCAGCGATGGCTCCTCCACCCTGAGGCCAGCATCCTAACGTGAAATTGCCAGAACAGTCCCAGGACTCCTCCTCTGAGCGCCGCTAAAAGCCTTCAACTCACGGTTTCTTGTTCACTTCCTCGTTTCCTTTCGGATTTGATGCCATGCTACGTCTTAGCCGTCTGCTAAGGATTTACATGGACGAGTAATCCATGATTCATGTAGCACGCGCCGCGCCCTTGACATGCATCAGGTCTTGCTTAGTGCACCTTATCAGGTGGAAGCGAGGAGGGACCGTCCCTCGATGGCTTTGCAGCACTTATCTGCTCTCAGTGCGTCAAAAGCAAATCACACGGTGCTGGAGAGGAGTCTTCCCAGACAAAAATCGATATTTATTCAAAGAAACACAGAGGTTTGTGCCTCAAAACTTCACCAAAGTCGGTTTTCTGTCGCGGTTGAATCAATGCAAAGAGGGACAAGAGGCCTTCCTACCCCACTACATCAAAGCTGTGAGGTGTGACTGCAGTGAACAAATGATCTTGGCCTATATCGTCAGTGCAAAGTCATGCATCAGCTCCGTGTCTAAACCCCACGTTATCGCCTTCATCTTCTCTACTTTACGAGTTGCAGCACATACTTGACAGTTTCACTCCTGCTTCCTCTGTCCTTCCTCTCTGCTCTTTCTTCTCTAATTTATTTTTCTCGTCCTCTGCGGCCGGCCGGCAGTCCAGCCCCACATCACCCAGCTGAAGAACGTGACAGCCGTGGAGGGCAGCGCCGCCATGATCTCCTGCGTGGCCGAGGGCGAGCCTCTGCCTGACATCTCCTGGAGGAGAGCCAGCGACGGACAGACCTTCGTGGACGGAGACAAGGTAGACGCTGCCAGAAAGTCCATCTGGCTTTCTGTGTGTGTGTGTTGTTTGTTGTCTCACACACCAAGCGGTCGACTTTAAGTTGTGTAAAACAAATGGGGCATAACTTGGAAGGGGTGAGGAGGAAGTTCGCCAAGTTTTCACACCAAACAGAGAAATTTCAGTGACACTAAGAGAGCTTACGTTTAGATTTTTTTCTTCTAAATTACCAAAACAAATATTCTACGTTGATGCTATTAAAGTCGTTTCAGTTAACATTTTAAAAACTACAACCTTGAAAGTGCAACTAAACATTAAATCCACCCAGCAAAGTGGGCGGAGCCAAGAGACACGGAGGGGCGGGGCCAAGTGTGGGAAATCAGAGGAGAGGTAAAATGGCACATACTTATAAATTTCTTGCTATATTAAGGTACTTTCCAGACACCTCTATTGAATTAACAACTTTTTCTTCTGTATTGTTGGAGACTTTGAATCTGAAAACACTCTTCTTTTAACGTAAAATAATGCAGAACTAAAGAAATTAACAGAAGAATGTTAAAATTCACATCGAAACAGAAATAGCATCCTGAACATTTAATTTTCCTTTTGGGGCCAATAAAGTATTTTGAATTTGAATTTTAAATAACCTTTTTAGACAGTTTTCAGCTTTATATATATACAGCACACGACAAAATAAACACTGCTTGCTTAATTATTAAGTTTTTGTTATATTAACACACCTTAAGTGAATTTTTAATCAAATAACAAACTCATAATAAATCTGGACACTTTAATCTATGTTGCCTATGAACCGTTCAACCGTTTAGGCAAAAAATAAATTAACACAAAAATGTCAAAATTCACACAAACATGGAGAGAACATTAAAAAACTATTTAGACAGTTTATCAGCAAAAACATAAAGTTACTGCAGGTGTTTGTTACACTTGAACTCATTTATATTAAATGATAAATTCAATATTAGGATTTCCCTAAATCCTCATTGTCTCATTAATATTACACTGTGGACAGTACATGTAGTGAAAACTGTTAAAATATTAATATTTCATGAAGTCAAACAGTAGACAGGATCCATTTGCACTGATTCCTTCCTGATCGGTTTTATGGTTGGATATAATTTTAGTAAGTTTGCTCTGATTTAACTTAATAAAATGGTAGATTTCTGGTTTCTGTTGTGTATTTATGTGGGTTTACATTTGGTTGGAAAGTTAAAATGTCCAAATAAAAACATTTTAATGCATAATTTTTAAATCCCATCTCCATGTTTTGGGTAATTTTATTGGTTGCAGAGGTTAACGTTGTGAAATCTACATTCTGGTGTCAAATGGGTATAATTTAAGGAGCAGCAGACACAAATAGATGGCTGTCTTTTCCATGCGTTTATAAATGTTAAAAGGCTCAAAGACATAACTTATGCACGTTCACCCTGCGCTCATACCTGGCTGAGTTTATAGTCTCACAGGAAATCAGCTCGCGCTTTTTATTTTGTTTCGCTCCAGGCAAAAAGAAGCACCAAGGACCTTGAAGTTTTCAAGGTAAATGCTTCAGTTTACACTTTGTTTGGTACTTTCCTTTCACCTAACAAGGCATTGTGTGATCCAGCCTCAAAAGGTCTGGGTCTGGATTTGACTCAAGCAGTATTTATTTTTCAACTACGTACTGTCGGTGTGTTAGCATTGGACTAGAAGAACAAAAAAACAAACAAAGGATCCAGACGATCTTTTGCTGGGAAAAAGGTCACAGTGGAGATAAATGAATGTGTGTGTTGGCTCGAATCGCTCGGCTTGATAAATCACAGCCGAAAATGAGAGTAAGTGCTTCTCTCCCCCCACTGCAAATGCAATTATGGAAATGCGCGGAGCAAACCAACACACCTAAACATGCGCAAAGACAAACATGAGTCGAGCGGCGCCCGGGCGTGATGGATGGCAGCAGTCATTTGGGTTTAAGGCAGAATGCTCCTCTCTCAATTTGCTCTCCAATCTGCATATCCAGGCTGCTCTCTCTCCTCCTGCTGAGGCGTCTTGCACCAAGAGGCTTAGTTTTACTCTCTACATAACGTTGCCTGCGTCGTCTCTTTCTTTCGCTGCTAACACCATGACCCTCGGTAAGAGAGCATAATGGGAGGCAGTTTGTAGGATTTAATTATGTACTGAAGGAGGATTTGAGTTGGTGTATTGTTTCATTGCTTGGTGTTGTGAGGTAGGGGTTTTATTTATTCCTAACATCCCAGTATAAGGAGCTACTGATGGAAGCACGACGGAAATAAACTCGGTGATTAAAACTGAGTTTTGATGGATGTTTCTGCGAAGACTTAGGAGCTTTTCTGGGAATCACTGTGAGTCACTTTGTCCATAAATAATATGGCACAAATAGACACAGTTATGCTGAAAAAGAGAGAGAGTCACTCAGAAATCCACAGAGGCAACCAGCAAGGTGCTTTTCTTAAAATGCCACTGATTATCTTTAAGATTGTGTAAGTAAGATTTCCTGGATTCTCAATACAGAAAAAGTAGCATAGTCTGTTCTTTCACAATAAAACGTCCACATTCAGACGTTTCTATGAATCTATGAGGCTAAAACAACGACATCTTAAAGAGAAACGGAAAAGAAATATTGGCTTTGAAAAATGTAACTGAATATATTAACGATTACTCTGCAAAACTTTCCATTGAAAGCAAAAAATTGGCAGTAATAAATAAATATTTGTTTTGTTTCGCTGCTGTTTTACATTTTCAATTCTCTTTCAATGGTTTAATTTCTTTTTCTGTTGTGTTTGGCGCCACCTTTTGGATTGGAGGTCAGCAAACAAGCAACAAAACTGGGAAAAAACAAAGTGCAACACATCAGCACCAACACCTCAAATGGATATTTATGGTTAATTAATGTAATATTAATTAGTGTAATTAATATTAGATTAGATTAGATTGGTGATTTAGAAAAATCATTAATCTAGTTACTCTTATGTAAACCTTTAGAAAAATAGTAGGACAATTTTTTTTAAGTTTTACTCTATGAATGCTAGTCATCAATAGCTGCTTGCTAACAATGACTTGGTTTAGCTATTAAGTTGTCAATATGATGCGTTAAATCTTAAATCTATGCATGATATTTAAAAGAAAAAGGGACATAGTGTTTTGCTACTAATTAAGTACTATGACAACTAGTCAACAAGGTCAGGAAAAAGTTTTAATTAAGAGAAAAAATAGTGAGAGAGAGGGAAGTAGCTCAGTTATGCTAGCTTGACTTTGAAAACCTTAACATGTAGACGTGATGTGGAATTCAGTGTGTTTCAGTTCACTTTAAAAAAAAAAGGCGAACCACACACCAGCTCTGACAGATCATCAGTAGAGCAGCTGTTTAAATGAGCTAATCAACCACTGCATTGTTAGCTTAGCTAATAGCAGCGGTAGCTAATCTACTACTACTACTAATCACTCATTAAATAAACATTAGGCCTAAAAATAGAATACTGCAACGGACTGAATGTTCTGTTCTTGTGTGGGAAATGTTTGAGTAGCTTTTGGTGTTCAACCCTGACACGTAGAGTCAGTTGCTATGGCAACGAGTTTGTGTGTAGCGTAGCAGCCAACACAGAGAGCGTTATTTTGCCCTCCAGCATTGTGCACATGCACAAAACATATAGTGAGTTCATAACATGATGCACTACAGTGTTATTAATGTTTTAACTGGTTCAATAAATAATATTTTCTTCATTTTTTTTCAAAGCAGAACATATTTTATATTTTTCTGAGGTACAATTTAGTTCTCGTCTATTGAAGCGGCCATCATTTCCTTGTCCTAATTGACTGAGAATCTCCACCAGCGTGAAATCCGTAGTTATTCAGTTCAACATTCATAAGACATTTTGGAGAATTGTTTTATCAAATGATCAAATTGTTGGCTGTTCGATGGTTGGATTGGCTTTTTTCTGTGTACAACTTTCTCGTTTTTTCTACATGTAATTCAACAAAATTCAGTGAAACTTTTGCTCCTTTATTATATTTATTACAATAAAAACGTAGCCTTGGAGAAGCAGTCGCAGATGCTACTGTCTGTTCTTCGATTTTGAGATAATTGAAATGTTTAGCGACCGACTGGCTTTGTTTCACTTTGAACCCGCCTCTCTGGCCTTCATTTCCTTGAAGCAGAAAAGCCATTATTAAATGTCATTTTGTTGCCTCGGTGAGGTCGAGGTGATGCAGGACTCATAATAACCAGGCGGACGCCGCAGACCTGACGTTCAGCCCCACCACGAAGCGCTGAGGAGGACGGCAGAATCACACCGGCCTCGCTGACATTTACCACTGACATTTTTAATATCTGAAACTAAAACTAAAATAACACAGTAACAGTCTCCAAAATCTATTTAAGAGTTTGTGTGCTTCATGCAAACGCAGAGAGATATTGGTGCTTCCTGTTTCTGTTCCTACATGCGGCTCTCTGTTCACGTTTGTCCAGGTGACTGAGCTGCATATCAAGCAGGCCGAGCTTCAGGGCGCGAGTTTGTCTCCACACACAGGCCCTGTCAGTAGGGGAGTAATTTCCTGACTCAGAAGATTTCCTCTTCCTCTTTGTTTCTCTCTCTCTCTGCTGCCTCATCCTCAGCATCCTCATTCAGTGCCACTCGCCAGGCAAACAAGCGAAGTCGCAAAGCGACCAGAGCCGAGCCTTTAAGCGGCGCTCTACCTCGTTAGCTGAAAGCTTTGTGGCGACAAAACGAAAGCCGTTCCAAACAGGATCAAGCCAGAGTCTGGAGCAGGAGAGGAGCGTTTGGGTCGGGGGCGACAGGAGGGCATTACAAAGAGAGAACTGTGCGTTGATTTATGGGGAAAGCAGAGGGAGAGTGTGCGCAGGAATACAGCGGCCTAAATATGCAAATGTACACAATGATGGGAATACAGATGGAGGCAAACAGTAACTGAAAGCTGCTAGCAGAGAGGAGAAATGTTTAAAAACTACAATTACAGACCAGATTTATATAATCTCTGGAACATTTCTAGAAGACAAACTCCTAAAATGCATCAAAAACATCAATAATAATTTATTTACTTTGAATTGGAGCTCAACAATATCACAGATAAAATAGAAATATGTGCAGATATGTCACATTTCATGCGTTCACACTGTACATATTCAATTAACACCAGATAAATAGTTTTTTTCTTTGCTTTATTTATTCTACTTTGTAGATTCCTATGATAAAATCTTAACACCAATATTGTCTATTACTTATGTTATAATATTGCAATATTTGTCATTGTGTTAAATATCCTCTATGTAATGTTATTTGTTTGAAATAAAGTTTTAAAAAGAGAAAAATCTAAACTGTATTTAAGTTTGAATAAATTTTAAATGTAAGTACATTTTAAGTTTATTTTGTGTAAAAGAAGCAACAGTAGCATTTTGTCTTACATTGGGAGCAGATTTTTTTAAAAACACAGCTTTGGTTTGAGAAACTTAAAAATAAAACATATTAAGATCTCTTTGTATACTGAATACTCACTCAGGCTGGCAGCAACAGGTGAGGGAGGGGAAAACATAGAAAATAAAACTCTGTAAATTCATAATCTGCTCATTTTTAATGTTGTCTGTAGAGAGATGTTATTTATTTTGTAAAAAAGAAATAAAACCATTGATGTTCTTTAACAGACAAGTTTTCTTTTGCTTTTTAATCAGACGGGATAAGAAAAAGGAAGACAGTAATCTCTCTCTGATTAAAATCGAAGCTGCATAAAAGGCTCAGTGGGGGGTAGAGTTTGTTTTTGTTTCTGATTTGAGTCAATTTTCTCACCACACTATCCTTTATATTGCACTTCCTGATGAATAAATGTAGTTTTATCTGTTGTTTTGTTTAACAGGATATTTTTAGTTGTTTTTGAACAGTTTCCATTACATGCCTCCTGGGGTCATGAGGTCATCTGATGGAAAGCGTCCACCCTGGATGCTGCAGGTGTTTTGGTCTCATTAGGAGGGACGGCCGCACTGATAGCCTTGTCTGCTGTAATTGACCCGTTGCTTCAAATTGTTCCCATCTGTCTTCATACCGATGTAATGACCTTGTAATATATCGGCGGTTTATTGGATTAGCCTCAACACGGTGTGACACGAGACTGCAGCCTGCGAAGGGGAAAAGACTGGGGTCATTCTCTGCTACAAAGCTGGAAAATGAAGTATTTCTTAGCTTTTCTCAGGACTTCCTGTTCCTCGGTATATTTACAGGAACTTTGTGTTTGTTTTCCAGAGTCGGGACGGGCGGTTCGAGGTCCGCGGCCGTCACGGTAAATCCGTACTGACCATCAGCGGGGTGCGGCTCAGCGACCTCGGCCGCTTCGACTGTGAGGCTCAAAGCAGGATAGGAGGCCATCAGAAGAGCATGTTTCTGGACATTGAGTGTAAGTTCAATTACAATTAACTGGAAACTTTACAGCTTTTTAATGAGCTAGGTTCCTGTCACAGCTAGCTGTGCATCTTTCATTATTTCCCAATAAAACAAATTGATGTCAAATATTTACACCTGTCAAGATTATTCCAGAGGTGAAAAGTTTACCATTTCCTGTGGAAACCGTCTGGTTGTCTTGTTAAAGAAGAGGAAATGGTTACAAACAGCTCCTCCCTGCAGTCGTATCGTCTCTGAAGAGTGATAATTAATGAAAAGACTGGATTTCTCCTGCTGACGGCTTCCTCTCCTCGTCGTGTCGTGTTTGGGGTTATTTGGGGCAGCCTGCCTCTCCCCTGCCTAATGAGCTCTGCAGCAAAGATCTTCATTTCGGCTTTGAAGAGATTGGCTTCATTACGAGATGCTTTAACTATACCAGCGCAGCAGATTGAGCCGTCAGATAAATTGACATTTTCGGGAAAGAAATCCCTTGAAAGTTCATGAACACACACATGTTCACCCCCCGTCTGGATGTGGGAAGTTGCTGCTGTTCTGCTGTAAACATGTTTCAGACGGAGAGTCTAACGAACTCATTTACTAAGTCACTGCGAGGCGATGGCACGTCCTCAGCTGTGACAGGGAGCCGCACATCAATCTCTCTAATGGCGTCCTGCAAGGGAGCATAAAACAAGCATAATGTGTGTCTGCGTGAGCCGGCCAGCCGGGCCAGGAAACGTCCAAGCAGCAACAACAACACCCGCCGCCGCAGTCTTTCATTATCGCCCTCCGTTTGCATCCTTCATTCGCCCTCTTGAGGCCGACTCAGATGTTTCTCTCCACTGGGTTTAAATCCGAAGCATTTTCTTCTTCTTCTGCAGAATGTGTGGGTTAAGACGCCTTTGATCATCCACACCAGCTCCACCTTTGATTTCAGTGTTTAATTAGCTGCCATGAACGCTCAACACACCAGCAGTTTACTGGTTTTCTCTTTTGCTTAAAGCAACTGTGTGTAACTTTTATAAAGAAAATATGTTTGTTACATATTTGGTAAAAGTGTCACCATGTTGTGACAGTTTAATGTGAGACAGATAAACAATGAAAAGATTGATCTTCTTCACCTCACAGAAGGAACTGTTATTGCCTTCTGAATAAACCAATCGATCAGAGCCAGGAGGCGGGGCTTAGCGCTGTCAATCAATCTCGTGCTAACTTACTGTTACAGGAAAACTGCTTGTCCTCCATCATCACTGGACAAGCTAACTCTTCACAACAGGTTATGCTAGCTGTAGCATAGATGAGCGCTACAGAGAGAATGATTGACAGCACTAAGACCCGCCTCCTGGCTCTGATTGGTTGTTTCTAGTCAGAACTAAGACAAGGCAGAAGAGCTAAATTTTTCACAGATTGTCTCTCATATCAAACTGAGCTTCCACAAAGAAGTAAAGGAATATTTTTATTAAAGTTACAAACAGCAGCTTTAAATTTATATTCTTTTTTTTCTCAGATATTCCTAAATTCCTGACCAATCATACCATCTATTACTCGTGGGAGGGGAACCCGGTGAACATCAGCTGCGACGTGATGTCCAACCCGCCCGCCACCATGCTGTGGAGGAGGGAACGCTTCACCATCTCAGAGGGAACGCCGCACATGCAGATCTACCGCACAGACGAGAAGTCGGTGCTGGAGGTGGGTACGGAGGCTCTGAAGGGCCAATCCTTGACTTCACAAATATGTCACACATCATCATTTGAAGCTGATTTTAAGTCTTATCTTTGACTAGACCACTCCAAAATGTTATTTTTAGCCATTCCGAGGTGGAGTTGCTATAAAAAGTTCTGCTTGCTTATTTTTCAGGTGACTCCGATGTCGGACCGAGACTTTGGCCGGTATAACTGCACGGCCCGGAACAACATCGGAGTCCGGTACCAGGAGTTCATCCTGGCCCAGGCAGGTGAGAGAAAGAGAGAGAGACATTTTTAAAAAAAAATGTTTATCTATACATCTATATTTAATATTTTCTGTCCTAGTGTGAGTCTGTTTGTTATTTCCTGTCACTTTGCTGCTGTTGTTAAAAATTCCCCTCTATGGGGCAATAAAGGACATTTTTATTCTATTCCTCTTTCTTCCTTCTTTTATTTTCTTTCTTTGTTGCAATTTCCCACTTTTGTCCTTTTTTCTTTTTGTTCATCTTTTTTGTCCTTCATTCCATGTTTCCTTCCTTCCTTTCAGTGTTTATCAGCTTTTTCTTTCCTTCCCTTCCTGTTTTTGTCTCTTCCTCTTTTCTATCCTTCTTTTCTTGTTTCCTACAAGCTCAATTGTCCTAACTTCTTCCTTTCTTGATTTTTTGTTTTTAATTTCAATTGTTTTTCTTTACTTTTCTGCCTTTTCTTGTTTACTTCTTTCTTTCCTTCCTTATTTCTTTCCTGTCATCTATCCTCCTTCCTTCCATTTTTCTTACAATTCTTGTTTTCCCTTTTGTTCTTCTTTCCTTTCCTCAGATGGAAATCAGATGTTATTTTTCATATTTATTTATTCCCTTCTGTTGTTTTTAAACCCTGTCGATCTCAGATCTCAGCAGTTTCTGGTGTTTTCTTGTTTTTTCACAGACGTCCCATCCAATCCGTACTCCGTCCGTCTGTCGGCCGTTTCCCAGCGGCTGGCGACCGTCACCTTCATGAAGCCGGACTCTCACGGCGGCGTTCCCATCAGCTTCTACCTGGTCCAGTATAAAGAGCTGGGCTCCATAGACTGGAGGGATGTGAAGTCGCACAGCGTGCAGAGTGAGTTTGATTTCCAAACATCATTTATCAGAGTTAGGAGTTGCAGTTTTCTGCTTCTCTTTATATTTTCTTGTTTTATAGCAGCTGAAGAAACAAACCGGATTAAGTTTTTATGTTTTTTGGTGAGATTTTTGACACATAAAGACACAAAAATATCAACTATTTGTATTGTTTTTGGCTTGAGGTAACAATGGTTATTCTTGTTGTTGTCTATGCTTTCCTCTGATTTTCTCTTCTGTACATTTTATGTCAACTGAACCATTTCTGCTGGGATTTTTGTTTTTTCAATCAATTTGCTATTAAAAAAATTCAAGATGGCCTCTTTTTCTGGCAGAATTTTGTAATTTCATGATCCACTGAAAAGTCAAGCTTTAAAAAAACAGAAAAATGTAGTTTTTTCCTGTACCATAGGAGGCCAAAGGTGCGGCTCAGGGGCCATTTGTAGGCCTTGTGATCATTTTATACGGATCCGTCATGCCCACAGCATGACAGATCCTCCTTCGTATCTTAAAATGGTCACCATGTTCTCTGTTTTACATTCGATCCGTTTGTTTCCAGCATTAGTCTAAACAAAAACAGAACAGAAAAGGTTTTTTCTTAA
This sequence comes from Xiphophorus hellerii, assembly GCF_003331165.1. NCBI lineage: Eukaryota > Metazoa > Chordata > Actinopteri > Cyprinodontiformes > Poeciliidae > Xiphophorus > Xiphophorus hellerii. Next base: position 14,055,035 of record NC_045695.1, on the reverse strand, counting down.
AATCATTTCAGCCATTTTTGAATGACATGTTGTATTGTTTTTCCCATTTTGAAGAGAAATATCCGACTGTGTAGCGTTATATTTACAACCCTGAAGGAAACGGAAACCTAACTTTGATCCGTTTAAAGTTTTAAAGTTTAAAGTAAAAATACCTGATTGACTTCATCCTTCACCTGTCAGAGAGAGAAATTGTAAACCTACATTCAAGATGAACCTGTAATCTCCTGTGTTGACGCCTCAACATCGGCCCAGTTCAGACATAATTGCACGATCGGTCACAGGATCCTTCAAAGCTTTGGCCCTGGGATGTTGTCGGCCCCTGACGACGCTCCAAACACCTGGCAGCGGCCGGCGCCAGGACCGGTCCGGCCTGAAAGCGCTCCCTTCTCCTCTTCCTGTGCTTTACCCCTCCAAATTGATTTCTGAGCCTTGTCGGGAAGTACGGCGCGCGCTGACAGACAGATGGATGGAAAATGAAAGCCATGGGATGATAAGCAGCTCCAACAAACCTGAAGGGCTTATCGCTAATATCCCTCATTTCAGAGTCAATTACAGTTTGCAGATTTACTGAAGAGAAAACCAACCAGGATGTTGAAATGAAGGGAAAAATTCACAATTACAAATGAATCTAATTTGGATTATTTCAACAGAATTTGATCTAAAACGCAGAAAAGTGAGCAAAGCTAATTACATAATGCTAAGTGTCTCCATATTTAATCACAGACTTCAGCGCTGAAGTTCCCCTCAGTAAACTGCAGCATAATGAGGCCTGGACTCGCCTCGTTTCAGCGCCAGCAATGGAACCAGAGCGCTGATGCAAAATGCAAAACATTTGTTTTCCTTTCCAAGACCAAAGGACTGAAAAAGCACCTATTTACCAGTAGAGGATTTTATTTGTTCACACCGACAAAAACGGCAACTTTCACTCTCCCTCTGCTGGCTGATAGAATAAAATCTGTGAGATTTAAATAGGAATTTAATCCAGATTAACAAAATTTCCTGATGGATCTAATAACCAGGCTGGAGGTGTTCAACTTTTGTAACATTAAGGACAAAAGGGCACAAGAAGAGCACTGCAAATACACAAAATCATCTAACCAAATGCCTCTAACCTCCTCCTGGTTTTGTGTATTCAGTTGATTTCTAATATTAAAATAATAAAAAATCCAAATCTGCTGCAGAAAAAGCTGATGTTTCCTGCATTGAACGATGTGTTAAAATAAACCTCTTCACATTCCTGCGTTTCCTCAGAAGACTGCTGTTTTTTTTTCTGCAAACAGATAAAGTGAGCTGTGGTTTTGTCTCTCTGCAGCCACCGTAGTTCTGACCGGACTGGAGCCCAACACGACGTACGAGGTGCGAGTCGCCGCCGTGAACGGGAAAGGTCAGGGAGAGTTCAGCCACACGGAGACCTTCCAGACTTTACCCATCCGTAAGTCGGGATCCTCTGACTTCCAAACTAAAACCAGGTTGAGTTTTAACCAATCAAAACCTGCGATAACGACGCCCGTCTCTCACTTTAACGGTTTTCTAACGTCTCACAGGGTGTTAACGATGAGTTGTCGGCACCCTCAGCAGTTCAGGCTGTGTTTTATACGCTAAAGCAGCTAAATTCAGCAAGAATATGGAAATGTTTTGGTTCTGATTTAATACAGATATTGGATGTGTGACAGAAATGCACAGAAATGCATTACATGCCTCCAGAATCTATTCAGAGCATCAGCAACTCTGCAGAATGAGGCCTATTTGCCATATTACACAACTGGGGTGTATTTATATTGGAGAGGGCCTCAACCTCCCTGACTTTCACAGATATGAATTTAGATTATCAGAACCTGGAATGGATTCTGTCAGATTCTCCTCATCTGCCGGGAATTTCACCGCAAGCATTTTATTTATCCACCAAACGTATCGGAGAACAGCGCAGCTGCTGCTGGGAGGGAAACGTGGGGAAGGAGATGCAATAAAAGAGCAAAATGATGAAGATGTGATGCTGTCGTCCTCAGGAGAACCGAGTCCGCCGGCGGTCCACGGCCAGAGGGGCGTGGGGAAGGCCTACAGGCTGGGGCTGGTCAAGCAGGATGACGGCGGGATGCCCATCGTGGAATATATTGTCAAATACAAAACAGTGAGCCAAAAACCCTTCATTCTGTTAAAACTTTGTATTTTCGCAAATTTATTCCAAAATTCTCCAGGGAATTTAAGGTTTTTATTTTAGAAGAGTGAAATAATCCACTGTAACTTTTGTTATTTTATCTTCTGTTATAAGAACCATTTATTTATTGCATCATTAATCTACTATTATTGGTATTAGTATGTATTTTTGTGAAGTGTTTTTAATTAATGCTGTCTATTAACTATGGTTCAGAGTTTTCTTTTTCTTTTATTTTTTGGGAGTTCAGATTCAAATTCAAAAATACTTAAGGTTAGTTAAGGTCAAATTTATTTGTGTAGCACATTTCAACATAAAAACAGTCATCATTTATGAAACAAACAATAAACATTACAATTTATTACTTTGGAGAGCAAATTAAAATAATAAAGTAAATCTAAATAATTTTTATTAGTATCCAGTGAGATAAAATACAGAGGAAATCTTTGACAGAAACATTTCTGCCAGGATAAATAACGTTGTGTTGCTCTTTTACCCCAGGTTTACATTTTGAGTTATTATTCATGAGCTGCTCTGATTATTGAGCAGCTCTGTTTAGCAGACAGAATAAATGTTTCACATTTATCACTCCTGTTTTTGACGTTGAGCACAAAGAGAGCGAAACACAACAGGCGCGGTTTGGAAATCAAGCGTTCATTAAATTTACATGAGGCCATTCAGTTGGCACAAGGCGTGCTCCTACATTTTCTAAAAAGTAACTCACACTGATGGAGTTGTTTTATATTTGACGTAATAATCCTTTGCACACAATGTGAGGCTGGATTGATTTGCTGCTGGGTTGAGTTGATTCCTTAAATGAATAATGTTCTGCTGGCAGATCTCTGTTTTTCACGTCTTGTTTCGCTTACAATTTTAATGAGAGGACAAACCGTCTCTCAGGATTTGCTCGTCTATTTTAATGGTGGTTCAAATTAAATGTAGAACATAAGGGTTAAAGAGGCCAGAACGCTGTAAATAAAGCTGTGGTGTGTTTCAAATGATGGAGAAACGCAAAAATAAGCCATTAATGTGGAATATAAAGAAAAGGAAAGATGAGTTTCAACAATTTTCACCAATAGGAACTTAAAATAAAAACTCCTAGGACATAAATATTAATTTTGGTCATTTTTTTCTTCATACCTTTTATGCCTCTAGAATGAATTCCCTTTGACCTGACCAAGATGGCCGCCATCTCAAAGCAGAGTTTTATCAAAGAGAGGAAAGCAAACCTAATATGAAGTCAAGGAAATTAAAGACAACTCATGAAACAAAGTGTCTTCAGTCAGAGGCGTCTTTAGACGCCCTGTAACACAGACTGGTACAGGAGATCCTTCCTGCCCACAGCCAGCCATTTAATTTATCTTTGGGAATAATAAAAAAAAAAGTCAATTTGAATAGTCACATGTGTGATTTTAAATGTATTATTTAATAAGTACATATTTTAGCAACATATTTCAGTATTTTCTGAGCTAACATTATTTGTTTTTATAGCATAAACAGTATTTATTTATGAATATACTCTGTCAATATGTTGCAACTTTGTGTTTGTGTCACTTTTTAAACAGGCAGCTCAAGGGCAGGAGCTTGAAATGATTCTTAGAAAAATAAGAAAAAAATCTGAAAGTCTATATAGTATTCAGGTTCATAATTTGTGTAAAAGAAAGGGATTAAATTATTTATTAAAAAGAAAGCAAAGTAGAGTAAATATTCTCCTGCAACAGAAAATAAACATTCCACATCATGATTCATCATAAAAAGCTCACCAAACTTTTAAGGATATTTAATTGTAAAAAAATATTTAAACTGTGTTTCTTTTTTCCTTTCACTTAATTCAGCACTACTGTCTACCTCCAGTAAGCTTGATTTGGTGGGATGGGTTGCCAGGTTGGAACATAAGCGCATTTGGCTAGAGGAGTAAAGGGAGACTGGATTAAAACCCAGCCTGTTGTTTATCAAGCTAACACGCTTTGACCCTGATTTTTAATTTATTTTTTGATCCCTTTCCTGCAGGATAAAGAGGAACAGTGGATGACCAAGCTGGTTCCAGGAGCTAACGACTTTGCGATGCTGCAGTCGCTGCAGTGGAACACGAGATATGAAGTGGAAATCACAGCCCGCAACGTCAAAGGCCTATCGGAGCCCACCTTCTATCAGTTCTTCATGCCACAGAAGCCCGACATTACAGGTAAAAGCACGATAAAGGTAAACATCGTGCCCCACTTTACCTTTCTCTGTCAGGCTTTCTGAAAAAGCTTCTGAACTTTACTGTGAAATGTTGCTTTTCATTTCCTGGTAAAGAGCGCCGACTTCACTGACGAACAAAAGTAAAAGAAATATTTCAGAGAACTGAAAGCAAGTCTCACAACGCAGCAGAAATATGACCAGAAAAACAAAATATTACAGAGTACTTTGGTCTAATTTGAAGCGCAAATATTTTAGTACTAGTACAAACTTACAAGTAACTTTTCAGCAAGAGATTGGATTTTGTTTTTAAAGAAAATACTAGTTAAATTATCAGGTTATTTTACCTATAAAGTAGATCAAAATACTGAGTAAGATTTTGTGCTTGATCTTCCTCTTTCTACTTTTAAAATACGTATTCTCCAAATAAACAAAGCATCAAACAAAGCAGAATAGCTTCACAGATCATAATATAGCAGCAAAGTCGTTTCATTAACGACAATTTTAATGACCTTATATGACCTTAACATTCATATTAGTGAATCTTTTATATATGTTTTTGAACTGGAGGTGAAACCTCTTTAGAAAAAAGTCCAGTTTTCTTCTTTTTGTACTTAAAATTTTAATTTTTAGCATCAAGCTTCCTAAAAAGAGTTGAGCAGAGAGTTATAAGTAACAGTCTTTTCTTCTTCCCTTGATAAATGAGTCATTATTTACTCATCTTGTCTTTATCTGATATAAAAATCTAACCGTTACATTTAAGAAATCAGCTGGGAAACTAAAGCATTGTGTTTCGGTTTTGTTTTGTTTTTGCCTCTCTGGTCATTTGTGCCGGTTTGGATCCAGCCAGTGTTTGCCTCTGTCATTACTGCGGCGGCTAAATGGCCCGCCAGAGTGTTGGTTCGCTTTTCCGCCAGAAAACAAGAGCTGGGAAGTGGCGAGCTGAAGGCGGGTCACTTCGATTGGCTGTCCTCTCTTGTTAGCGAACAGCGGAGAGCCTGGGAAAAAAAAACATTTCCAACATGGCGTAGTCCAGCTAAACCACCCCAGGTCCTGTTAAAGTTTAACATGGTTAAGACATCATTCTTCATATTTCCAGCCAAAATCAGTTTTATGGAAAAACGCTGCGGACTCGTCGTTTCCTGCTCCTTTAAATCAGGTTAGACGCTGAAGAACTCTCTTCAGAACCAATCAGTGATATTAGATGTGAAACATCCGCCACTTCCATTTGAGGTCCAATCTGCTGCCTTGTTTTTATCATCCGCCATGCTGTATAAAGACCCGACTGCAGACCTAATGAAACAAACTGAGTCCACATATATGTGCCCTCTGTCTGTCGCCAAGCAATCTTCTCTATTCAATTCTCCTCCTATGTATTATGCATTTGTCGTGTATTGAATTGCTTCTTCTTTCACTTCTTCCTCCAAACTATTTCAGTTTATAACTGGTTGCATACTTTTCTTTCTTTTTCTGCTTGTGGAGAAAAATGTGCTGATTGCAAAACAGCTTTTACTCCTTCCTTTTATTTCAGATTTCTTTTCCCATCAGGTGCAACCGAGTCAATTTGGAGTCAGTAAAAAAGTGTTAGGATTTAAAAAAAAAAAAATTATTTTAAAGCAGAAATATCCACGTATCTAAGCATATTACTGAAAAGTTGAGTGGAAGGAAGAAGTGTGGATGGAAATATTTAATTTAATTTAAAGAACAAAGGTTCAGAGAGAAGAAGAGCAAAATTGTCCGCCATCTTTTGTCAGGGAAACACACATTTTCTCTTTTTCACGTCATTTCATACAAAATTGACTCAAATTTATAAAATATATTAAATTTTTGATTTTATTCTTGGCACATCTCTATGTCATTTTGGATGTTTTGCATATTTTCAACAAAATATAGCAATGTTAACACATTTAGAGTATCATAATCCCAAAAAACATTCACATCTTGGTGCCTGCTTCCCCTTCTTGAGCCACTAAACGGTTTTCTAAAACTTTCCTGAAGCAAATCAAGTCTTTTTTGACCAACCATCTCTAATTTTAGCTGTATTTAGTGCGAATCAAAGACAGAAATGATAAAAAAACATGCAGCTCAGACAAAGTGTTAAGTATGGTGGTGGATCTGTGATGCTGTGGGCCTCCGACTGCTTCTGAAACTGGGTCAAGACACAGTTATTATTCGTTTACACTTTTTTTTTTCTTATAAATAAATGCACAGAAGCCAATTTAGGAAGATTTTCTAAATCCATTTAACTTTAAAACTGTTTTCATCTTGGAAAAATGGAAAAACCAGAACAAATTGGTCACTTTTACGTCTTCCATCCAGCTTTAGAAAATGCACAAATCTAAAATAAAACAAGGTACTTACAGCTAGCTTGTCGGTCTGCTGCTGCCAGCTTTGTTGTGGCTGTTGCATTTATTTCCTGGCTCTCTCCTCGCTATTTTTATTTATTTTTTTATTTTTTGCTTCATGCGTCATAAAGAGGCTTTGATTGAAACAGCCGTGATGGATTTTCTTTGTAATAATCTCATCAAAGCACTTGGAGGGGAGAATGATCTTGACAGGCTTTTCTCCTCTTTTCCAAGAGCTTGAGCAAAACTTTTTTTTATTTTTTTATTGTTGGTATTTTCAGGAAGTAATCCCAGTGAATCAAAAATACTGTCAGAGTTTCCTATTTTAATATTTTAAACATATATTTTTGTTTAGTCAGGTAGTTTGAACAGACTTTAACTCCTAGTATGACATCAATCATAGCGGGAAAAATGCTCAAACATTTTTGAGTATTATCAGTTAGCCAGTTTTTATTATTATTACTGTATGAAAATGCATCATGGGAAATTATTATGATCCATTTCTAGCATTTAGTGTCTGCAGTTTTTACTTGTTCTGAAAATCACAACAATATTCTATTAACATGTTAGCATGCTAACTTAATTCAACAGGACCTCAAGGAGCAGCACAGATTAATATCATCTGTAAAAGGCTAAGAAACATTAGTTACTTCTTATTTTTCTACTCGCTAAAGGAAGAATAATTAAGGTCCAAGTACAAAACCCTGGGGAACTCCACATTTGAGTTCTGTAGGTTAAGATATTATGTGGTTTATGAGCATATTGATGATTAGCCACCAGCTTAAATCAGCAGAATGTGTTGGCAACGACACATTTTTACAAGCCAACTTTGCAGTACCGTAATTCCACAACACTTTGCGCTATCTGACAAATTTCAACGGTTTCTGAAAGAGGAGATATTGATCTTTCTATCCAATATCGGGTTATTACAGTAATTTCACTCCCACCGTTGCAGGAAGCAGGTTTTACTTCAGTTTAATCCGATGAAACACTCTTTTAATAAATGGTAAATTGCGAGAATAACTTGCTAGATATTGAAAGTTCCACTTGTTATGGAGAAATGGGATTTTTTGTTTACTCACTGGACATTTAAAGAACTTTGTACAGTTAAAATTAGCAAAAATATCCACATGTGTTGTTTTATTCACCTGAGGTAATGTGAATAATTTTAAAACGCAGCATCATTCGTTTGAAAGAACACTGTTATGAACAGAGTTACTTACTAAGACTGTGAGAATCTGTTTCAGGTCTAATGAAAAAGCATTTCTTTTCCGATTAACAACCAGTACGCCAAGATAAAAACTCCATCTGCGGCTTAACGTGCCTCTAAGCCAGTTCCCCGATTATCAGGCATGTAAATCAAACCGTCTTGGGGGATTCATGCAAACGGAACGACGGGGATTTAACTGTAAACAGAACTGTAGTCAAAGACTTCTGTTTGTTTGCTTTGTGTAAAATATGCCGCAGTCAACATAATAATGCCTGTAATGTACTCACTGGTGTACCAGTATGATATAAGATCCTAGCTGATTTGTTCCCACTTATTTATTCATAGAGCAGATAATCCCATAGCGATCAGAGGATTGGGTTTCTGAGCGCAGCTACAAAGAGACGATATCAATGTCATCCTGAAAAGCAGAAAAATGAGCCAAACACCAAGTTTGATATACCGGATATCAGCCACAACAAGCAGCTCCAATATGCACAAGGAGAGTCAGTTTACAGCTAATAAGGAGTTTTGAACTGGAGAGCATTTACACCATCACAAGGTGTAAATGCTTGCTGATTATATTCAGGCTCAGATAGCTGCTGGTTCCCAGCAAGTATGGAATAAATCCTCTGCAGCATCACATTCTGATGAACAGGCAACTCAACATGCGGCGTTTCCTGCTTAGCTTCCTCAATTTAACTCGCAGGACAGCTGGTCTGTCGGGACGCCTCAATCAGAGGAAAACCCACCTCACCAGATGGCAGTGGCTGCTTATTTTTGGACGTATCACCTTCCTGTGGTGCAGACTGACCTTCAAAAAGTCAACTTCCTGAAGTTTGAAATCTACCTAGAGATCAAAATCAAATTTATTTTGGAAGCGACAAGCTGTACAGCGAACAAAGCAGCAAAAATTGAAAGAATGAAGGTAAAAACCAACAGAAAAATAAAAGCTGTAAGCAAGAAACGGCAGCCTAGAAAAGAAGTGCATTACAATAATTGAGCTGAGATGTGATAAAAACAAGGATTACTGTCTCTAGACTGCTGCGAGATAAACACATTTAATCTTTGCTAAACGCCTCAACTGGTAAAACAAGACTTCACACTGAGTTCACTTAGCTGCTCCTTTTCAGGAGAGGCTCTATTTTTACTCCTGGATTTGTGATCATTGGTGTTTTTTTACATGGTGCCAAAGATTTAACCTTAATATTTGGGGTTCTGTTGAATGATGCATTCACATTACAGGAAAATGTGATTTTTTATTTTGTTTTTGCACATATTTGAATTTTTTCTGGCAGGCTGAATGCCCCAATTCCAATCCTTCATTTCCATTTGTGACACTAAATCGTATATCGTCAATCGGAACAGTCATGTCGCATTTTATTCAACTTTTACGTCATAAATCTGCACCAGAAGAAGCTAGATTTTGTAAATCTGGATGTAAACAATGGCTTAAGCACCCACTGTTATTTTTATTAACATCCTTCTCTTTGGTACAGTCTTGCAACCATACTGTTGATTTCAAAATCTAAACAGAGGCGTCCATTGTTGATTCCTCTTCTTTACCAATATGAACAACCACGCAACAAAAAGTCCGATTTCAGCAAAAAATTGGAACTGAGCATCAGAACGTTCATGTAGCACCAACTAGTTTATAGGATTAGAGTGTTGTCTGATTTGCAAGGGGAAATAGACATGAAAATAATGTTCATAAAAATGAAAAGATGTTAAAACATGTTATGGTTTTAACAACAGGTGAAAAGGCAGAGGTCCAACAATGGAGCCCTGTGGTACACCATAGGGTAGCACAACAAAAATAAGCTCAAATCACAGAAACTAACACAAAAACATCTGGCAGTGTTTATGTTTTCATGCAAACTTTTAAAATGTTGCATAAAAAGCAAATTAGGCGCGTTTCCATATACTGGTTTGGAATCAACCATAACACACAAGGGATAAATTTGTCAGATGTCGACGCTCTGCATGGCTGTGTTAAACAAGAGTTAGCATTTATAAGATAGCACGGACCACACAACTCAGAAAATGTAGAGTCATCCCCTCCAAACTGGAGGAACAAACCCCAGAACTCCAATTTAAAGTTTTTCAGTTTCATGCCTCTGGTAAGGCTCAGAACCTCCAGTGGATGGTGACGCTCCACCAATCAATGCCAGCCTAGACTTGGAGAAAGTCTAGGCTCAGATTGATTTCTCAATAGAAATCTAGGCTGATTTCTCCAATCAGTCCTCCATTACATGCTGGAGGTTTGGACTAGGTCATTTCAAATGTGTTTCCATTCCCTTTTGGGTGCATTAGCTCTTTTTCCAAAAAGACAATACCCGCTTTTGTTGAGAAGTTGAATAAACTATTTAAAATTTTGCCATTTCCTTCAAGCTTTTCTAATGCAATATTTCAAAATTGTGCATCAACCAATCAAAACGCAGCAGCATCTGATGAAAACTTGCTGGAGTTTAAAAGCACCAATTCTTACAAGCGAGGTAATCTGATTTTGATGTGGCCCCTTCAAATCAACTGAATATTGTTTACACATCATAACCCACCCGAGTACGTCCATCTCTTTATGACCTCAGCGTCTTCTCCTCAGCAGAGAGCAGAGAAAATAATCAAACCGGACTGTTGGGAGGAAGCTACCAAAAGGAAAGGGCTGGCGGTTAATTTAGCCATGATTATCTCTATTTTTCCATCCACAGAATTCATTATCTGATGGATTTTACAGCTCTATGCTTGAGTTTCCAAAGATTTTATGAGGTTTTAAATTAGCCATAGCTATGACTGTTAATTTAATGTTTGAGTGTTAAAAATTAAAATACGCAAGGAGGGAATAATGAAAAGAAACCAAGCGAAGATCTATCATTTTTCACCTTAATATACACTCACTGACCACTTTATTAGACAACCCTTGCTGGTACCGGGTAGGAAACCCATTTACCTTTAAAACTGCTTTAATTCTTCATGGCGCAGATTCAGCAGAGAGTTTCTTGGAGATTTTGGACCTTATTGAGAAGATGGCGTCAAAACGTTGCATGAAACCTTGAACAACCACTGAAGGCATTTCGACGTTCCAGGACCCATTTCAGCAGCAGCTCTGCTGTCAACATTTCTTGTTATATTTCTGTTTTTCTGGCTGTTTTGCAATCAGATTTTGGGTACGAAGATCAAGGTCTTGATTCTTCTCAAACAGATAGCAGCTATTACTAAAAGTGGACCAAATCTTTTCCTTTGAGGTAGATTGTTAAAAATGCCATATGCTTGTGCGTTCGGAGTAATTTCCCATGCTTTTTCATTACTTCTTTGCCGACTCTTGAGTGCACTCGAGTTTCGTCCGGGATGGAATGCTTCCTCCGAGGAAATTGACAAAAGAGAGAGGACTCATCCCTCTCCTTCAAACCAAGCCGAGTTTAATTATTAAGTTTCGCTTTCTGAGGCCCTCCTCAAAGAAAGTTTCCCCCTCAGGCCTTCTCGTCGCATATCAGACTGAGCCATGCAAATGAATCCTTACACCCATCCCTTAACGATCATGTTTATCCCCACTAATGTCACAATCAATGAGCTTTCGTCTGGTCATTATTAATTGAGTCAGTTCCTCGCAGCTCCAATCTATAGACAGTCAATCATGGGTCAGGCCTAACGAGATGTTATTGTCAGAGATGTATATGAATGTCTTCAGGTGCCACCCATGCTCTTGCATGTCTGGTTGTTGAATAATGCTGCTAATAGGCCTATAGATCAACAAGTAATCAGAGGAAGCCAGGAAAGGGGTTAATAGAGCAGAGAAATAGGAATTAATGGTTGCTGCGTTCCCACTCTGGGGAAGTTTGAGAAAACTCCAAACGATTTCCTGCTGAAAGACTTTGCCTTGACGTGATAACACAAAAACAATCATCCATCCAATTGATCTTTGTTGCTTTAATGTCTAAATTTGCAAACTGGGCTGTTAAAAGTAAATCACTCTGAAAATTAGGACAACCCATTAAATATTCTGTCATTTCAAGTAAATGTTCACATTTTGATGTCTAATCTTAACTTGTTTTCTTTACTGAACTAAATATACAGTTTTAAAAAAATAAAAGGCCTGATTTTACTTTGTATAGCTATATGTTAGAGTAAAATGAACATTGTTCTTTTATTCTATGAACTACTGACAACATGTCTCTGAAATTCCAAGCAAAAATTTAGTATTTATTTACATAAAAGATGCAGTGCATTCAGACCTCAAATAATGCAAAGAAAATAAGTTCATATTCATTTGGAAACAACAATACTGATGTTTTAACTCAGGAAGAGTTTACTTTACATTACAAACGCGAAAAATGTTTTTCTGGACCAACTTATGTAACTACCAAACATTAAAAGTCGATAAATTTCCTCTTTTTTTCCATTCTGATGCGATTTTTAAGTTTAAGCAAGTCTTCACTGTGATCTATTAGTGTTTACCAAAAATTACATAAAGTGTCCTGTGAACGCATATCCTAACCACAGCAACAGGAAGTCAATATATATAACAGTAACAAATGAGAACAATATTTGTTTATTTTTAAAAATGTTTAAAATATGATGACAAAATAAAGGCTGAATTGTGAAAAAGGCCAAACTCGTTTTGTCAAGTTGGAAAAGAGGTTTTTCATCAATATTAGCAGAATAGAAAGAAATTACAGAGAAGACGGCAATAATGATGGTTATTATTGCTCTGTCATGAATTCAAGTAAATTATAGCTGACGGAAGACAAGCTAAATTACATTGTGAACTGAAATTGAAAATTGACAGCCAAATAAATTTGACAGCAGCAGAAAATGTTCCATTTATCTCTCTTTGACATCAACAAACAGCCGTCAGGAGGCATTAGTTTGCCAGATTTAGTTTCCTCCATTGCTGCCTTGAGTTCAAAATGTAGATGTGATTAAAAACGTCAAGCAGGGAAGCATTCAGGCTGTTTCTAGCCGACTGACCTCCGGCCAGAGAGCTTGAAATAAGAAACGGTGCTGCAGCACGGTCAGTGCTAAAAAAATGTTACCACAGACGCAACGGAGTGGAGACAACCTCTCCCCCTGTTGAGGGATTTAAAATAGAAACATGCTCGACATAACTGAGTAGCACTGCTGAGGAAAATAAGTTATGAGACAAGTGCTACAATATTTTCTATTATTTATATATCAAAACATTATTTTTCAGTTTTGGGCCTCATATTGTAGAGATTTATTACACACAGATTGATTTAATTTAGGTGTTTATTTCAAAGGATCCATGATTAGAAGTAGCACTAGACTTTATGTGAGAAATATTTATTTTAGATGTAAAAACAATAAAGTAATAACACTGTAAGTTGTTTAGTTTTTTGTTTACTCTGTCAGAATTTAACAGAGCTTCCAGCGCTGTTGTCTGATGTTCTTCCCAGCATTTTTTGCTCTAGCTGCAGTACGGTTTAGACGCTTTGTGGATAAAAACTTTCAGCACAGCATTTATTTTTAACTTGCCAAGGTAACAATCGCCTGTTAGAACCTTTGTCAGTTTTGCTCGTACAAATGATTCAAAGTCTTCTGGAGAGAAATGTTGAGAGCACAAATGTAGGTCTATTTTAATTTGTGTCGGTTCCGACTCTCTCCCACTGCACTCATCTTTTTTTTTCGTGTGGGAAGCGAACCAGGTTCAACTCACTGGTTTTTCTGTTGTTGTTGTTGTTGTTCTAAATTACAGCCACTAGTGACACAGTGTGGCTTAATGTAAAATTACACCAGTCAAACGCAATATGATAAACAACTACTCAAGTAAAGTTAGCCTTTCTGTGTTTACTCTGTAGATTCCAGTACAGAAAGGACCGTTATGCATCATTATCCCATCGGTGAAAAAGTGGCGACCTCCATTGGTGAAAAATATAACAAAAGATGTAAATTTTCTGAAGTAATTATGAGTTTTGGCGTATTGCAAAAAGCTATTTTTTAGTTAGTAGAGAAATTGCAACATAGTGAGGTTCTAAAATTTGGCTAAATGACAAAACTTCTCAAAAACATTTTTAGTAATTTTTTTAGGTTTATGTTTTAACTTAAATCTGCACAGACTGATGATAACTAAGTAAAGTATTTGCTCAGTGTTTCTTTTCGACTTTGGAAAACGGGAATGCTTGAGGTGTTGTTTACGGCCGCTGAATCTGCAGCTGCAGCAGCCAAATTAGCTCAAATCAACCTTCAAAAGGGTAAAACAGAAAACAGCCGCCTGTGGCAGTGAAAAAAGAAATTGATCTGGTCTTGAAGTCACAAATCCCACGTTGCTCTGCTTCGTGGAAAAGCAAAGGGTTTTAATTAGAGCTCCCTTTGCCACCAGGTTCAGTCTCTTTGTGCCTGGGATCGCTGCCAGGTTCTGTTGTCTGAAGCTTCGGCTGCGAGTCGAGAACAAAGCCACAGACGTGAGAGTCATCTGGGTTCAGGTTTCCACTATGGGTGCAGAAGCAATCAGGTTCTGTACCGAGGAACAAGACATGCACCGGGTCAGCTACTAGCTTTTTTTAATTGCTCACAATTCTGTTCATTTTTATAATCATTTTGAATATTATTCAACATTCAAAATTCCCCCCCTTTTTTTTAACCCCCATTTGGCTTAAAAAAACTATAGTAGGCAATAAGTTAAAGTTTTTTGGTGTCTGGAAAATGGGCCATTTCAAAAACTTTCTGAATGTAACGTCACAAATCAGCAGGCACTGCCCGTTACCTAGCAACCCCAGTGGAGCTCCGCCCAACTGGTTCTGAGCAACCCAATCTGAGTTCCTGAGCATTTTCTCAATTGTGTTTTGTTGTTGACTTATCATCCAGAAAACACTTCCTGCATTTTTGCTGGTTGTGCAGAAGGCTCCACTTCTGCTTTTCAAAGATGTATAGTTGTATAATTACGCATTAGTTTGCAGCCATTTTCATGTAAACATTGAATTGGGGGGAAGTGGCCAGCAGCAGCTTATTTGGATTTAAAGTGACAGCACATCCTGCCAATGAGCTCAAAACAGACTGAAATCTCATTATCTAAGAATGATTTTGTTTTAAAGAAAATGTAATGATAATGTTTTGTTTCAGCCATAGATCTATCCTGACCTATTAAGTCAGGAGAGACAATGTTTTCTCAATTTTGGATCATTATTTGTTGCTTTTCATGTTTGTTTTTATCCTTTTTTGGTTCCTTTCTGCGTATTTCATTGATTGATTTGAGATTTCCCCTCCGCATTTTCCACTGATTTTTGAACGCTTCATTTTGTCGTTTTCTGATCATTTTGGATCTCTTATTGATGATCCAACATCTTATTGCAGAATTTTCTACCTTTTTTTGCTATTTTTTTAATTCTTGTTGTTGCTTTCCTTCCCAGCTCCAAATGTCAACAGTACCTTTCCAATTTCCTGACATTGTCCCGTAGGAACGCTCCTGTTTCACTGTATTTCAGGCTTTTAACCTTAAAGCCTCTCTGCCTCTGTTTGAGTTCAGAAGCAATGTCCAGGGTTAATTAATTTGAACTTCTAAAGGGGGGAATCCACTGCTGGCTGCATATTAAAACCTGTCTGTAAGAGCTTTCTCCTTGGGTTACCGTGGCCTCTGCTGCACGTATTTTGACCTCTGTAATTCTTGTTTTGTGCATTAATAACGGCTATAAAGCTGTTTTGTGGACCTTGAAATTGTTTACAGTGAGCCCTCTGGGTTTTGCTTTCAGTTGGACGGCGTCCAAAAGGAGATATCGCCTCCTCCTGTCTTGTTGAGGGGTCAAACACAACATTCATCCTCTTTTTGAATATGTTGCTCTATTTTGCTCGCACCAAGAACTTTATCAGGATTTAAGGTGGCTAGTGGAAAGTTCTGGAACATTGACCCTTTGCTCATTGGATTATTTTTGCTAATAGTTTGTCAGTCTTTGACTGACAAACTATAGAATGCACCAGAAAATGTTTCTCCAGCTAATTAATTTTAGTAGTATTTATATAAAGTAAAATGTACAGTGGGCCCTGAGTGTTATAACTATAACCAAATATACGTTAATATGCATTAATACACTCAATGGAAGTTGTTTTAGCAGAGACGTTAATAACAACCAAGCTGCATTTTATTTATAAAACTTTTGGAAAAAATCTGTGAAAACACAAATTTTCCCTAAATAAACAGAGTTACATTCCACTGTTATTGAACTGGATCCAATCCAGTTCAATCCAGATTATTCCAGTCCGATTAGGTTTAGGAAAGATAAAATCACTAGCTACAATTCTGCTAACCATAAAATTGTTCAAATTGAAATTATGATATAAATTTGCTCAAAGTAAACATGTTAATTTTGAAAAAACTCATGTTTTTCCTGTAAAAAAAAGTTGTTTTTTTTCCAGCCATATCAAAATAGATATATTTCGCAAAATTGCAATGGAAATTTTTTTTTCACATCATGAGTTACTACTGGCAGAAACAACAAAGAAGACAACAGAAAGTTGTAGAAAGATAATGTTTATATTATATATTTACATATATATGTATAATTTGTGTCATTCTAACGTGTTGGAATCCATCTTTTTTCTGTAAAATGGCCGACTACAATTTCCCCAAACTGCCGCCGTGTCCATAGCTGCCTGAATAAGACACCAAAGCCTCCTCTGATTGGCCGAATCATGATTATAAACTCATGTAGCTGTTTACATTCACCACTGCCATGATTTTTAATGACTTATTTAATGGAAACACCACAAGATATCCATATATTTGTAATGAAAACGCAGCTACTGAGTCGAATACTTTCTATAAAAAGAAAACAAAGAGGGACCACAAAGTTAACGACAGCAAAAATAGCAAACAGAGAGTATTAGTAGAAAATGGAGCGAGTAAAGCAGGCCGGTGGCCTCCAGCAGCAAACAGAGAGAAGCTAAGCCTCTCTGACTGGAAGCTTTATCTGAACAGGTAGGTTGAGTCTATCTCCAATCACTGATTGCTCCCAGCCTCGCTGACCTCCAGCCGTCCTCGCTGCTTCTTTTCACTTTGCTCAACCCCAGGATCACTTAAGGCCCCGGCTCTATTCATTCCTGCCCCATGGGAGCTGCACCGCACTGTCCTACCCTGATGTATTTATTTTATTAATTCAATCCATCGCTGGCTTTCTCCGAGCCCGGCGTGTTTTTTTCCCCTGCTTGAAAAAGTCGAGTTTCTGCCCCACATGAACCAGTTATTGGCTGCAAGCTGTGAAACGAGAGGCGCCCGAAGGATTCAGGCTGAAACATCAGCATGTTAATGAAGCTCTGTGGAGCAGTGGAGTTGGGAAATGTGCACTACATCTCCCCTGCAGAGATGCAGGCGGCTGCCACATAAAGCTGAATGAGAATGCGAGGCCGGAGGGCGCACACAGCCCCGCAAACGTTGTGTCGTTTGAAAAACCCAAAGGTTTTAGTGGGTTTTAAAACAAATCGAAAGACCCGAATCACCACGACAAAAAGATTTTTGGATTGCCGCAGATCTCCTTTTCCTTATTTATTCAAGTCTTTAAAACTTTAATCCTAAATAGCGGAAACTTTGTAAGGCAGAAATTGATTTGTTTTGGAGGAGATTTTGTGGGATTCACGCTAATATTCAAGATTATTCCAGGCTCCACTGAGAATCGCGGATTAGTTTGGAAACTCTCCAGCTCTCTTCGAAGGAATTCATTGACCTTCGAGTCATTCCGAGAAAGTTGCTACTTTCTCTTTTCCCTCTCTTACATTGCAGTTATCTCTATTTGTGTCAAATATATGGATGTAAAGCGAGGGCTGTGGCCTTCAGCCTCTGCTCTGCAGGAACCTGACCAGAAGGATCGTCCTTCAGCAGCAGAGACTCCCTGCTGACTCCAACACCTAACTTTAACCTCTAGGTTTTCCTTCTCTTAAGAAAAACACAGAAACTTGTAGCCTTTTATGCTTCATTTACTCACAATCTTTCTGAAATAGAACCTCAAAATCCTTTATTATACTTTTAAACAAGAATCAAAAGTTTTTTATGTATTTCTCAAGCTTACTTCCACTACAGATTGGTTACTTTACCAACATTTAATACGTAAAACAAAAAAAACAAATGAAGTTGTTTTGATCCTCTCTAAATAACACTACTAAACATTTTAAAGGAAAAGTTTTGTGACTAGGACAAACGAAAGGAGTCTGCAGATATACTTTTAATATCAGTAACTACATTCATCTGAAAGGGGAAAAAACAAAATAAGGATGAACTAAAAGTAACTGAACCAGAACAGATCGACCGGTTTTCAGAAATAGAATTTCAGAGATAAAACTGGAAAGGAGTCATTTCTGTCTCTCTGGTCATTCCATGATTGTTTTTGTGATTTTGTGCTAATTTTGCAATATTTACGCTCATAAATTTGACTTTTTATTACTTGCCATTTTGATCACGGACAAAAACCTGTAAAGCTGAGGCAGCAGTGGAGCAGAAGTAAGAAACACTGCCACCTGCAGGTGGGAGGTAGCATCTTTTTTTTTAAATTATTGCAATAAACTAATAATGATGCATCAGTGCGAAAAATTTCTAATAATTTCACTTGAATTTTCCGAAAAAAAAAACTGGAGGGAGCTATTGATGCAAACAATAAATAGATAAAAATTCCTTTGATTTGATTGATAAACTTATATTTAAGCAAACAACTGTTGTATTTATAGTGTTTCTCAAACTGAGGACCACTAAACGCATTTAACAAACTTCAACCTGAATTTAAAATATTAAACTACTTTTATTTTCTGTCTTAACCTACTTATCTATTATTATTAGTATTAAACACAATCATTTGCTAAGCTAACTGTACATATTATTCACATGCAGTACTTTACAGACCACAGTTTGGGAAAAGGTGTCCAAAGTGTGGTACGGGGGCTATTTGTGGCACCTGGACTGATTCTGTGCGGCCCCCAATTGAAAACTGATGCAAATTTGGCAAGAAAACATTGAAATTTTTAGATAAATGTCAGAAATTTTCCTGAAAAAAGATGGAAATTTCTGAGTTTGAAAGGTTGACAGTATGCTTGAAAAAAGTCCGACATCTTTAGACTAATAAGATGAATATAAAAATTTATTAATTTTGATTAATACATTTTTAATCAAGAAATTTTCTACAAAAGAAAAACTTGGAAATTTCTAAATTTCAAGTGTCAAATTTTCTCCTGAGTTTTTGGCAGAAATTGACTCCTTTGTTCTGTCTACAGTTTCCATAATACACTGTTGTAAAAATCACCTTCAAGCTGTGGATCTGCTTTAATTGCTTGGTTTTAGGTCGGGGGGTTTTATTGGATCTTGACTTCTTTTGCCAACGTGATGAAAATGGAAGCGACGTCGGTCTTGAGTTTGACTCTGAGGATGAAGGTTCGAACCAGACGTCTTCAGACTGAGTCAGCTAACAGGTGTGTGTGGTTGTGTGTTCCCTGCCTTAGCAGAATCCCTGTTCAGCGGCCTGGGGCTCGGCGCGGTGGTGGGCCTCGGCCTCGGAGCGCTGCTGCTGCTCCTGGTGCTGGTGGACGTCAGCTGCTTCTTCCTGCGCCACTGCGGCCTGCTCATGTGCATCACTCGCACGCTCTGCAGCAAGAAGACGGCAACCAGCGGCAAGGGCAAAGAGATGGAGGAGGGCAAGGCGGCCTACCTGTGAGTATCCACCTCCTGCTCCTTCAAATCTTTGATCAACTGTTTGGATTTTTGATGTTTGCAAGTCGCCAGGCCCTTCATGCTTGGAACATCTGCTGTGGGTGTATCAACAACTTTAGAGACCTGAAGGGATGAATGAAAATCTTTAGGAAACCGTTTCCTACTTTGGGCTGAAGAGAGAGAAAAACAACCAGCCCTCAGTTTAGTCAAATGTCACAAATTGCCTTTCATGTCACTCCTTTATTTGCTACGAATGAGCAAAGGAGACTTCTTTTTACCGTTTACTGTAGGTACACCTACAACAGCCGCCCAACCACCCTTTCAACCACAGTATGTCTCTGATTATGTCTTTCTCACTAACGTCTGTGCTTCCATCCACTGTGCTGTGAGTGCTCTCCTCTCATCTGCATGTGGCGTTCCAGTCGCCTGTGTTGTTGCTGCATGAGCTGCTTCTGTGCTTTGCTTCTTCTCAGCGTAGAAGTTCACAACTCAGGATAAACGAGGCCTCGATTCGCCTCCGCAGAGACACTTTTTGTTTGTTTTATGCTGCCGGTATGAAGGGGAGAAGAAGGAGCAGGGAGATGGCTTTGACGTTTGCTGAGTCACTAAGTGACTGGCTGCTCAGACTGCATGCAGAGTGTGTGTCTGTGTGGACAGCAGAGCGACGCAAAACACTCCATACAAGCAAACACTGCAGATAGATACGGAGCAACATGAAATCCTGTTGTTTTTGTACCCATATTATCACAAAATGTTGACATCCTTGATCCTGCATTATAGTATTTCTGCATAATCTGACATTCAGGCTGCTGGGCAATATTTACAGATGGAGATTTAATAAAATCAGAAACAATCTTAAACTGAAATGTCTAACCACACAAATCACAAGAATTTGAGCAGCAAGGAGAAAATACTATCAATATGTAGCAGAGCTTCTCAAGCTGCAAATACTTTAAACAATTAAAACAATTACTTTATAGTAATATTCCCCAGAAAACTCAGAGAATACTGTAGTGTGAATTAGATCATCCTTCCAGCTTTGACAGAGCGATAGCTGTGATATTTTCCCTTTAAAACTCCCACATGTTGTGATCTGCATTTGCTCTGCTAGAAAGCAACTGTTTCCTGAAGTAATAAGCACAGCAGGAACAAAGTGGATCCCGTCTCCGTCTGGTATTAAAAGATCATTGCAAAAATGACGCAGCCATTTTAAAACCGTGATGTTTCTTTGTAGAAAACTTGTTAAATATCAAACTTTAATATGGATCCTGGAGCAGTTTGTTGTCTTTAGTTAAGTTTATAACAATTTGTTGAGGAGGAATGTATTTATGGAAGCAGTCCTCAGGTAAAAGGCAGTCAGTAAGGTTTATTTAGGGTCAAAATTGTAACACAGAGCTTTCACTGTAAAATGTAAGCTTTTCTTAATAGTGTCAGCTCTGACTTCCAGGGTCAAGAACTTGTCTTTTATACTCAAGGACAGGAGAAGTGCAAAAACATTTACGAGACAAACAGTGAAAGCTGGTTTCTCAGCAGACAGCTGACAGATCTGACTTTTATTTAGCTGTTTTGCACCTTCAGAAAGCAGAATAACCTTTACTGCACACAGAGCTCATTAGCATCATTAAAATAATTTTTAAAATATCCATTACATATTTCAAAATATGTATAAACGGAGAAAAAGAGATAATTTGTTAGCATAGCCAGTAATAGTGGCGGATTAACAGCTTTCCTGTAACCGTAAGTTGTTTCTCCACTATTAGCATATTTAGTATCGCATACATGAGGATGATTGACGGCGTTAAGACCCTAAAAGTTACATGCTGCAGCTTTAAAATATTTAGAAAGTCTTGTAATTTTGAAACTACAAACCGTGCGTAAAGAGTTACAACTTCAACTTTTATATTTAAAACCTCTGGAATACATTTCATGTTGATTTACATCCAAGCAGGAGGAACCAGGATGTGAGGAAACTCCCCATCTGAAGTCCATCTGGGTTTGCATGAAGCTAATGAGACATGAAATTGGCTCCACTCTGCAGCCACTCCAGCATCCACCAATCAGGCGAGGGGAAGCCCCCCCACAGCCCCTGGCAACACTTGGGCTTATTAGGTTCAGCGGGTCACTGTTTTACATTCACGATCCGGTTGGCTGGGAAACTCCCCCGCAGTTCAGTAAACGTCCCAGATGTAAAAATCAACCATTTGCTGCTTGTATAAATACAAATTTCTATTAATGAAGAGCTGGAATATCAAAGCTCGCCCCTGTGGTGAACTCTGTTGAGTTCTTTAGTTGATCTAAAGAAGTTTTTACCCAAAGAACTGGCCAGATATTAAACTGATTCATCAACCTGATTGTGTTTCCAGATACAGTCGTGTTTCTAAAGCGATCAGGGATTGATTTTCTCTAATAAGATCCATGGATCAAGTGGAAATGAATCCTCTAAATCTGAATGTCTGCGACTCTGGAGTTAAAATTCAACATCTGAAATGTTCCTGATGGACTTTGAGGCTTTATGTTTCAGATCTGGAGAATCTGAAAGTATCTCCATCACACTTCCTCTCTTCCTCTTGCTCTTTCCTTCCTTCACTCCTTCCACATTTCCTCCTTTCCTTCCTTTCTGCTTTGTTCCTAGTTTCCCTTCTTTCCTCCTGTGTTTTTACATCTTGTCATGTTTTCCTTTTGCTCTTTTCTTTGTTTCTTTGTGTTTTATTCACCTCATCGTGGCTTTACCTCCTTCTTCTGCTTCTTTCTTTCTTTTTCTTCCTTTCTTTACTTTCTCTTTTTTTGCTCTTGTTCTTGTCATTTTTCACTTTTTCTCTTTTTGTCTTTCCTTGTTTCTTTTATTCTTTCTCTTTTGTTGTTTCTTTTATTCAACCTTTTTCATTTTTATCTCCTCTTTTTTATTTCCTTTCTTCATTCTTTTATTCTCTTTCTTTCCATCTTTTCTTCCTTGTCTTCTGTCCTTCCTTTCAGCTTTTCTTTTTTTCTTATCTCCTTTTTTCCATTATTTCTTTTTCTTTTTTTTGTTCTTTTCTTTTTTCTCTCATTTTCTTTTCCTTTTTCTGCCATTTCTTTCCTTCCATCTTTTGTTCCTTTGTTCTTTCTCTCATTCCTTCTTTCCTTTCTTGTGTTTTGGTCTTTCCTTGTGTCCTTCCTCCATATTTTCCATTTGTCCTTCATTTATTCTTTGTTTTTTCTTTCTTTTATCCTTTCAAACATCCTTCTGTTCTTACTTTTTCCTCTCATCTTTCTTTCTTAGCTTGTCTTCCTTCCTTTTATTCATTTCTTTTTTCCATCCATCTTCTTTGTACCCTTCCTTCATTTAGTGAAACATGTGAAATCAAATCTTACATAAACATAAAAACATTTATTAGTGACGAATTTCCTTTTAGTATTTTGGACTTGTTTTGTTCCCGTAGATCCTCCGTTACCTTGGAAATGCAAATTTCTTTAGTTTTACAGCTGATTGAGCCACATTTTCCGTCAGAAGCTTCAGCTGATGGATGGTTTCTAGTTCCAGGTGACAAACGGTCCTGATTGATCACCAGGAGCGTCAGAATAAAAACATTAAAATGAAGTAAAGCGCAGCGACCTTGTGAACTCAGCAGGTGAGCGTCCCTCAGCTGAAAGGTGTTGATGCTGCTGACATGTAACCCAGTTTAAAGATTCACTCAGGAAAACAGGAAGTGATGTAAATGAAGGTAAAAACTGGAGGTTTGTATTGGTTTAATAGAAAACAGATTCCACTGAAATTCAATCATTTTGGTCTTAAAAATTGAACTTTAATGGTTGAAGTAAAAACAAAGATTTTTCTTAGTTTTTCATCCATTTTTGGATGAAAACCAATAACTGGATGTAGTTTATTTTTTTAAATCTTATTACACAAACAAACTCTCACCACTACATTCTGCTCCTTTTGTTTTTATGATCAACTTGTCTTCTATAAATTCACAAAAACAAAATAAATTCAGAAGTTTACGTTCAGTTTTTTAGGACTTCATAGAATTGCGTTTGATTTGTGATCGATTATCCCTCCTTATGCTCTGATCTGATTGCTCCATCTGTTTTGTGACGTTGTGAAGTAAAACATTCCCACATCATGATACTGCCACCCTCGTACGACTGGAAAAATGATGCCACATTTTTCCAACATGGTGATTTTACCACGTTAGTTTAGTCATTAAACTCTAACGCATCGTATTGTTGTGGCTTTCCAGCTCATGTCAGTATTTTTTTTTTAAATTTCGGATAGTGACACTTACATTTCTTACGGTAAATGTAATAAACATAACACTCTTTTTCTGGTTTTTGTTTGTAAAAACAGAATGAAGCACATAAAAGCAAACAAAAGAAATTAATTACACAAAGTGCTTTATTCTTGTTCATTTTGCTCAATTATTAAAAATTATTTACAACAAATATTGACATATTTTTCCCATTTATTTCAGTATTTGAAAAATAAGCTTACCTTTAAATTGACTGTCAGTCTTATGGTTTTTGTTCCATTTTATAAACATTTGCTACGATATGATCCCATTCTTGGATGGTTGAGTTTTCTTTACCGTCCGTTTTGTTTTCTGGCCGCTACAAAAAAGTTTCCATTTATTGACTGAATTTTAAATATAGTTTTGATTTTTTGATTTTTTCATATTTTCTTTCCTGTAATCTTGTGTCTCCTATTCTCTGGAATAAGTAACTTTTCCAGATTAAATCGGTTCTTAAAACTTATTTTTATTCCTTTGCATTTAATTGTAACTTTTCTGTTTTGATGTTTTATTTTTATTTTCTTTATTATTTTTATTCATAATCCATTTTATTTGTTTTGTTTGTTTATTTTGAATATTTAAAATATTTTCCCGTTTCAGTGTTAAAATTTTAATTAAGTTAATCTTTGAGAATGTGTTCTTGCATTATTAGTTGAAAATGTTCTCAAAACGATTATAATACGGTTTATCGCGATAATAACTGGGACAATTTATCACTTAGAAAAACTTATTGCGACCTTTCCTTCCTTGTTTCCTTCTTTTGTTTTTCTTTCCTATCTTGTGTCCTTATTCCCTTCATTCCATCCTTCCTTATTTGCATCCTATCATTCAGACTCATTTTGAAGCAGGAATATTTTTAATCTTTGTTGTTTTTTCTTCAATAAAAAACAACATTCATGCATTTAAAGAATAATCTAAATTATTCGTGGGCTTCAAATGAAAAACACTGTATTTTGTGCACATTTAGTGTTTGCTCTCCATCCTGAATCCTTCAATTTCTGGTTTTGAGCGGTGAAAAGCCGTGAACCTCACCTCTCCTCCTGTCGCTTCGCCTCTTCTCTTCCTGCAGGAAGCTGCCGCTGAAGGAAGAAAATGGCAAAGAGTCTCTCAAGCCGGATACGATTGAAATCAAAGTGCACAGCGACAACAGCATCCACATAAAGCCGGACGACAGCAAGGCTTAAAAATAAATATATATATAAAGTAACGGTAAAGAAGAACGGGGTCGGTTCCCCTCGCCACCAAAAGAACATTCGGATCACGAGACCAACGGCCTGGAAAAGTGAAAATAGTGGAGTAAAATACTATATCTGTTTATATTAATGCCCGAATGAAAGGCATGTGTAAATAAAAATTAAGAGAGGAAACAGGAAGGAAACTTTTTGACATCCAGAATGCATTTTGTTCAGTAGGAGCCTCTTAAATGATTGTATTTTATTTTATTTTCTCTCTTTTAATGAAACTCCTCAGAATTTGCTTTTCATTGTTTTTTTATCGCGGTTTGGGTTGGTGAAACGGCCGCCATTTTTGTTTTTAATTTTTGGCGTTTCAATGTTTTGGAGACGTAGAAACAAATCAAATAACGTTTCTAAATACTAAAAAAAAAAAAAAAAAAAAAGTGTTTTTGATCTGAAAGTGACCCAAAGCCGTGGAAACACTCCTTTTTATCTGAAATCTGTCTTTAATTTTGAAAAGAAAGAAACTCCTTTTCTGTTTCGGACTCTCTCTGATGTCGTTGTGTGTTGTACATAGGTGAAAAAAACCGGATATTTTACAGAGCTTTTATGTAAATATATTAAAAAAAGGATGTCTCTTTTTCCACAGTGCAGAAGGCTTGGCTTTTGTTTTACTTCCTCTCCCCGTTGCGTTCAGGTTCTGGTGTAATATTGCTTTTTCCGCTCATTTGCTTCCCCTTGAGGGAAACCCGAACCCCGAGGCGATTCCACGGCAGTAATTACGGCATTAATGTGCCTTTTCTTTCCTTTTCTTGCTCCCTTTTGTGTGGTTTCCTCCATGAAATCAGCTTCTGATTTGCTGCTTTTTGCGCCAGAGAAAGTGGACTGTTTATGGTGATGCTGCGGGCTGCGGCGGCCGGCCGCTCTGGACTCACAGATGTGGAACACGGTTCCGACAGAACATAAGAAAATGGAAAAAAATGTTGTATTTTCAGACTTTCTGTCTTTGTTTTCTTCCTTTTTCCCTTTTGCTAATTTCCTGATTCCTTCAGTCCCCCACTCGCTTTACTTCCTTGTCTCCTAACTTGTGTCCCTCCTTTACTTGTCATTTTTTCCTCTCTGTCCTTTCTTTCGTTCTTTCTTTCTTTCATTCTTACGTGTGTCCTTCCTTTTTTCCTTTCTTGTATCCTAACTAACTCCCTTAATTTTCTATTTTATCCGTCCTTCCTTCAGTCTTTACATCCCTTCTTTTTATTTTCTCCCTTCCTATTTTTTTTTATTTTTCCTAGCTCCCTTTTTCCTGTCCTTCCTATCTTTCATTATTTACTTGTCCTTCATTATTTACTTCCTTTACTTCCCTCCCTTACTTGTTTCCTTTCTTTCCTTCCTGGACTGGGAATTCAGGGAAATTGAGTCTATTGAGTCTTTTTACTTGATAAAATGTAGGAACCTGGAAGTAAACAGAGATCTGGTTCTGTTGGTGTGTAACGCATCATTATCATATGTGTGTGTGGGGGTGTGTGTGTGCGTGGGTGTGCATACATGCGTGTGTGCGTGAACATTCAGGTTGCATGTATGTCTGTTGAATGTATCTGCACGTACTGTACCGTAAGTCCACGACCGTCTGCTCATCCTGGTTTCATCGATGCTAAAATCGATTCAGAGTTCAGTTGGGTGAAAATCCGACTCGGTTTCAGTTCCAGGCGTTTTTCTGTTTCCGGGTCGCGATGACGCGGATCCGGACGGTGGGTAATCCTCTCCCCGCCTCTGAGCTTTTATCTCCAACCCGTGAAGCGCCGCAAAAAGAAAACAAAAATGAAACAAGTACCTGCATATGTGAATCGGGTTTGGTTCTGCTGCCTGTCGATGATCACTGTAAATACCGGAGCACAGTGCCTGGAGGCTATACAGTTTGTACATGTTCTTTTTGTATTTGAATATGAGTCTGAAGCCACTCTCGTTTCCTCGATCCTTTCGGTTCTGTCCG
The DNA here is from genome assembly GCF_003331165.1 of Xiphophorus hellerii. Taxonomy (NCBI): domain Eukaryota; kingdom Metazoa; phylum Chordata; class Actinopteri; order Cyprinodontiformes; family Poeciliidae; genus Xiphophorus; species Xiphophorus hellerii. The sequence goes on along the minus strand of NC_045695.1, from coordinate 14,028,091 downwards.
GGGTTAAAACAGACGTGTTTGAGCTCAGTGTACATTATGTGTCCTCTCTGTCCCCATGTCCCCTGGACTGTCTCTGCTGAATTGTGCAGGAAGTGGGAACTATCGATGTTTCTCTGTATGTACCTGTGGAACACTTGTGACTCGTATCATTTTGCCGCTGTAAATAAACATGTCCTGGTAGAAGAGAGTGGCGACTTCTCTTTTATCTTTTTGTTATGAAATGTTCAAATATGTGGTGTCCAAAGTGCGGCGTGGGGGCCATTTGAGGCCCTCTGAAGGATTTTGAGCGGACAGATGCTTTTTAACCAATTAGTGAAAAATTTATTTACAGATAAGTAACGTTTCCTTTTTAAGAAATTGTAGATTGCTACTATTTTTACTGTTACTATTCTTACCTGCAGGGTTTCCATCGGTGTGTTTTAAGCCTGGCGGGCACCAGGCTTTACTTGTGCTCCCACCAGGCTAAGCATTGCTTATTTATTTAAGTCTTTTTTTTATATACATTTTTTAGGATTTATAGTTGGTGTTTAGGTATTGATTTTCCAATCATTCAATAACACATAATAATCAAGTGATGTTTTCAAATTTCTTGTCAACTTTAAAATTATTTTAACTCAAAAACACAACAAAACCGCTGGATGGATGACTGCAAACACCGGACTTAGCAAGTTTTCTGGGGGAAACTTGCAAAGTTTGGACCTGGTTTTATTAAAAAGCATTCAAAATGTAACAATTTTCAGTAATCAGTGTCAAGTGACAGTCACATAAAACGCCAAAGTTGCAATCACCTGCTGTGTAAAATATAAAATGCAGACACTTTTCCACATTTTATGTCAATGTTTATTGTTTTTTTAACATAATTTTTATTTGACCTTTCATAGGAACAATTCATGCATTGTTATGCTATTAACAGTAGAAATACAAGTTTCTCTAATGCAATCAGATTGTAAGGATGCCAATTACACATACATATTTGTATATAAATAAACATATGATCTGAAGATTTAGGTTAGAAACAAATTACTGAACAGTTAAATAAAAAAGCAATCATTTGACCTGCTTTTAATTAGCAAAAATCTGAAAAAAATAAATCACAAAAGTGTACAAACCATTGTTTTTCACATCTACACTAATCTACAAAAGACACTGGTTACATTAGTGATGATTTAAAGAAAATAATTGTGAATTTTCTTCCTTTGTATTGTTTTTGTCTCCAAGGTCCTGTGCTGGAAAATTTAGAAAACTTCCCTTAAAAATGCTTGAAAAGTTCTTGAATTTTTCTGTGAGACGAGTGTATGAACCCTGAAGGTAAGTGACTTAATTAAAACTAAAGAAATTAAGAAAAATAAAGTGTAATTTGTGGTTAATGACGCCCGATGTGCAAATAATTCGTCTTGACTTTTTTTAAAATTGGCAAACTACTCAGAGATTGGGTTGTGTTGTTAAATATTTACTTGAAAAGAAAATTATTTGGGAGCCTAGTGGCTATATGGAAAATTTCAATTCAAATACACTTTATTAATCCCAAAGGGAATTTAAATGTTGTTGTAACTCATATTATTCAAGATTAGTCAGAGTTATTGTAGAAAACACCCACTGGCAGAGTTTTAAAATGGAAAAAGGAAGAAAAAAGATGAAGTTAAGAGAAATGTTATGAAGACTGTGCAGTTTAGATGCATTAATCAAGGTAAGTCAGGTTTTCTGTGGCTCAAAATTCCATAAAATTCCAAATTAATACACATGAGACAGCTTGATAAATGCACCACTTATATGCATACAAAGTAATTGAGGTAATGTAAAAAAAAAAATTCACTGTATATTGGGCTGTTTTTGACTCGGAAACGATGTGTGGCAGAGTGGTGCTCGAAGCAGCAAACGCACCATCTGGACAGCTGCAGGTGCAGCCTGGAATATTCTGACTTGTAGGAAAAAATGACCCGAAGAGGCCGTAGCACAGGTGTTGAACTCCAGTCCTCGAGGGCCGCTGTCCTGCAGTTCTTAATGTGCCACCAGTACAAAATGGCTACATTACCTCCTCCTTGTGTAGATCAGTTCTCCAGAGTCTTGCTAATGACCTAATTATTCTATTCAGGTGGTGCAGCAGAGGCACATCTAAACGTTGCAGGACTGCGGCCCTTGAGGACTCTAGTTTGACATCCCTGCCGTACAGGGAGCTTTTTAACGATAAAAACTCCCCCCTAAATTTAATATAAAACGATATAAGGCCGTTTTGGGAAATTAAGCACCTTTTTTAATTGAAGCTGAGGTGAAAACCTGCTGAGGGGGAGGAGAGGAGTCAGCCATGAAGAGGAAAACACGTGGAAATTCAGGTAAGCTAACTATGCTATGTCCTCTTTGCATGTATGGCGCTGACGTCATATCCGCATGAGCGAAATGCGTCTCCCTTGCTTCCGTTTTGAGTTACTATGACAGCTAGAAAAGACTAAGTTGTATTTCAGAAGCAAATAAAGCAATACCATGAACATTATTGTATGTATTTACCAAATATAATGGGATTTTAAGTTTTCATGGATTTCCAAGCGATCCTGAATTAAGAAGATGGTGGCTTGTAAACATTCGTGGAGACAAGTTCCCCGGCTGGGGAAGTTTGCTTCTCTGAGTTCGATGTTTGTGATGCTTTTCTGTTTGGTCCTTCACCAGCAGCCTGTTGGATTCTGGCTGCCAGGGTTTCTGTTAACAAGGGGAACAAACTCCAACTTCATCTTCCTGAGAGACCTGGAGGAAGTCTGCACATCAAACTCTGAACGTCACGATTACTGTTTTAATTTCCCTCTTAAAAACAAACAGGAGTGATGGACCACACAGGAAGTCCTCTGAGGTTACCTTGGAGGTCTCTCTAGATCGCTCTGTAAGCCTTCAGGTGATATTTCTCTGCTAATCTTTCCTTCTGCAGAGACTCTCTTGATACTCTAATCCCACCTGTTAGAGAAGTTTGGGAAGTCCAGGAGTAAATCCTTCTACCATTGTTGGAAGTTTACAAACCGCGTAGAGCCTGCATGCTCTTTAGTCACTTCTCTGATGGCTAATTTCTGAAACTTTGCCCACAACAAAGAAGTGGAGCGTCTGCTGACTTTGAGCCGTGCAGACAAATCCAGGAGAGATTTCTTTTTGGCATAAACAAGCCTCCACTTCTTTAATCTCCTTTATTTCACACTCGCCCAGCACATTTGTTGATTTGACAGGAGAGGAGACGGGAACAGGAAGGGAATGTGTGTGTGAGGAAGGCTGGAGGTATAAATCCCATTGAAGAATGGTGTCGCGATAAATCTCTAAAGACAGGAAAGATTAAACATTTTGTCTTTGGCCAGGAGTTGTAAGTAAAAGAATCTCTTTCTAACCTCATTATCAGTTACAACACATTCTTTAGATTGTGTTTCTCTGTACTGTTTTCAGCTCTTAACTGATTTTAATGATTCATATTTCAAAATGTTCAGCTTATTCTGTAGTTTAATCTATTATCATTTTTGAGATATTTGATGCAAATTTCAGCTCAATTGAAATTCTTCATAATTCCACAAACATTGTGCTGTTTGACAACTTACTGCTTCTGCCTACTTCAACTTAGAAACTCCACTCAACTTTTAAATAAGTCACACAACATGAAGCTATCTTCAGATGATTTAGCTTTTTGATATATCTTACGGTTTTTCTATAATAATGGTCTAAGTTTTATGGAAATTTTTGGTCGTTTGCAGTTTTTCAATGTAAAAACGTAGCCAAAGGTGTCTGCTTTGAGGAAATGCTGTAGGTCTTACAGTTTTCTTTCCAACATCTTCAGAGTGCAGACATCTCACATCACTTCCTGTGTTTCGCTCTTCTGCTTGGTTTAGATCGTCATGGTAACTACAGAAATAAAAATGTAACGGCTAAATTGAGATTTGTGTGAGAAAATTAGCTAATTTTCTTTATTGAATGGTAGAAAAAAACAACAACAAGGTGATTCAGGTGTCCATGTCTGCCTTGTAGACATTTGTCTAAGGGTGTCCAATGTAGGGTCCAGGGTCCATTTGTGGCCCTTCAAATGATTTAGTTCGGCCCCTGACCAAGAGTTAAGAATAAAAATGTTTACAAATGATTACCAAAAATTTGGAAATTCTGTTGTTTTATTGTGTTTTTTTAAGTAAGGCAAGAGTTCAGAATCCTTATGTTTTTGATCTTTAATAATATACAGATTTTATAAAAAGTTTAAAGATGAGCAGGTACAACAAAAAATGTGAAACTATATCACAGAATCTTTAATTTAATAAATTTAGTTTATTTGCCTGTTTGGACACCACTAGTTTAGTGTCTTGTATTCCTACCTCTATAATCTATGTTTATACATGGCAATCTTGTTTCAGTGGATACTTATTGATATATTATGTATAATTTTGCTTATTCTTTTTTCAAAACGCAGTAGGTTGTACCATCAACTCTGACTAGTTTCCTTGTCTTTATATGAACCTGCGACCACCAGGGTACAAAATTGGCAGGTTGTTTTCAGCTTGTCTTCGTTGAACATCATTTTTATGTTGTCTAAAATCTTCATTATCTAGAGAAACTTTTTCAGTGACTTGTTTTAATCTGCAGACTGGATCTGGCTGATGGCTTTTCCCCTCACATTCTCTATGAAGGCCAGATTTGAAGTCACTAAGTTGGCAGCCGTGTCTCTGAAGGCCTGAGATAAACCACTCACAGATGGTCAGTAGTTACTAAATGGGTCTGGATTTAATCGCTTGCTGTGAATTTTATTTAGGGGTATTGGAGTGAAGCAGTGGAATACAAATGATAAAGTTTCAAGGGCATGAATATAATTTGGAAGGCGCCGTGTCACATATCTGCCATTTAAATCTTGGGTGGTAAATGTGATGCAGTGAGCGAGTTAACAGTTTAATCACAGCAATGATCTACTTTAATAAGTGTTGGGTAACGACTGCGGGTTCAATCTACTGCTTTTCTTCTCCACTACTGTTGTTGTCACATTTAGACTCATTTCATTTCCCTTTGGGATCAGTTGGATCAAAACTACTTCCTTTTAAAATATAAAAGCTGTAAGAGAAAATCAGTTTGGAGGTATAGTTTATTTTCTATCGATTTTTATCCTGTTTTTATTCTTTTGTAGATAACGAAGTCACCTTCTGGTTGTTTTATCTCTGCCTTCACTACTTTCTTTGAGTGTTTGTGCGTTTTTGTTTGGTCTCAGAGTAAATGTGCCTCTACAGTCCTCTCAAGCTTCTTTGTTGTTGTTCGCTCATTTTGTGTCTCATTGATGTCTGACTCTCTGCGGCCATTTTAACTGCTGTTAATAGTCTTGTGTTTAAACTCCTGCACCTGAGGCCTGTAGTTCCAGTTAATAATCCTTCTTTGGCTAATTTCATCCACCTTAAAGGACAAATGTGATCTGCATGACTGTTCACAGGAGGAAAACAAACCCACTGCTCCATTTCAGAGTAGTTTGAGATCAGTAGCCAATCCAGCTGGGCTTTCTCTCTGATGTTTGTGTTCAAATGCATTCTCTTTTCTCTTAGTATGTTGTTTTTTCTCTAAAGCTACCTGCTGCGAAAATGGATTTCTTTACTTTATTTTGTAATATGAAAATAAGCATGTAATACAGAGTTAATAGTTTTAAAAATGACATTTAAATATAGTTATCTGAAATATAATTGCATCCTTTGCAATACGTGAAAAAACAAACTTTTGTTTACTGGACTGACTTATTAAATCGAATTTTCTTCTTCATGGTTTATTAAAACCTTGCCGTTAAAACTATCAATAAACATTTTATTTTTTCTTCCAAATTGGTGTGTTTCCACTATGCAAATTTAATTTAGAAATGTGAAATTGTCCAATTCTTTGGTCAGTGGAAACACAGCTATTGACATTGATCAATGCAGGAAGGGTTACAGAAAAGAGGATGTGCAGTCAAGCATGGTGGGGGTCATATGGTGATCTGGGGTTACCTTTGGACCAGGATCATTTACTGATTCTGAAGGAGATTTTCCATCCAATCAGATTACAGGAGCATAATATTCCATTTTGAGATAGTCCATCTTTGACTGATTGATAAAGAACAAAATGAAGCTTTTTTAGAGTGGTCTATTCAAAGTCTGGACTTAAATATACTGAAAAAGCATGACATTGTGCTAAAACTGGACAATTGTGACGTTACAGAATAATTATATCCAGGGTTTCCCCCAGAAAACTTGCTAAGCCCGGTGGTTCAGGCGTAGGCCAGTCATTCCTGCTGCGGCCTGCCGTGTTTTTGAGTTAAAAAATGTTTAAATTTGACAGGGAATGTGTAAATATCACTTGATAGTTATGTGTTATTGGAAGATTAATGATTGAATACACAGTATAAAGTCTTACAAAATGCAAACATTTAAAAAACTAAAAATAAATAAGCAATGTTTAGCTTGGTGGGGGCCCAAGTAAAGCCTGATGGCCCGCCAGGCTTATAAAACACTGGGAGAAACCCTGATATCACTTTTTCACACACATCAGGTTGTTTTGGACAACTTTTCTTCTCTTAAATAAATTCACTCAGGTTGTCATTGCCTGATATGATGTAAAACATTTAAATACGACAAAAAAGGAAATCTGCAACACTTTTTCTCAGGAGGGAAACTAAAAGATTCCTCCTAAATGTATGAGTGTCTCAATAAACCACGAAGACTAAAAGCTTTACTTATCAGGATGCTCAGGCAGTAAAGTGGTGTTTAGCATAAATATTACAGCATATTTGACAAAGATGGGGATCTTTTTCACACCATGCATTTAGCAGAGTATTGGGAATTGCAAGAAGATAGTTTCAGTGCAGAGAAGATTTCCCTTTGCTGGGATTTCTGTCTGAACTGATTCCTCTAGTTCATTAATATAATTTGGAGCTTCTCTGTAAGCTGTTGCATCGCCATATTTTATGAAATTAGAGCAGAATATGTCGTATAACTTCCTGTTAAACTCAATCTAACCTCCTTCACTGGAGCAAAGTTGCGTACATTTAGCTGAGTTTAGCATTTATAGTGAGAAAAAGTAGCAAACTGAGTGAAAACTGGTCCTGGACAATATGGCTGAAAAATGTATCATTTCATATCAGTTGATGCCGATAAATATTGGTTCGTTTTTTTGTTTTAAATTTCTAAAATACTGTCAGACTGGTGGTGTGACCTGTTTTGTCCTCAGTTTTCTCTCCATGTTTTTTTTTAACATAGAATCTTCTATCAGATGTATTATCTATTGATATCGATTATGTGTCTATTTCGATATATATTATTGATCTATTGTCCAGGCGTAGTGAAAATAAATTGATTTTAAACGTGAAGCAGTAAAGCAGCTTCGTTTCGTCTTTCTCTTTGCCCCAAACTCCAAACTCTGGAGGGAACTGAGACACAATCCAGATGACAAATGGCAGCTTTACTCTTCCGCGCCTGCTCAAGGACACACTGGGAGGATTTTCCAAGGGAATAGGTCTAAATTACTCCGGCCTGTAACTCTACGCGAGTGACAGAGAAACACACGAGTTGTGTTGCGTTCAGGCGAAAGAGAGAGAGAGAGAGAAAGGCGTTTTGATATTCAGCGCAGGATGGAGATCTTGAAGTCACGAACACTGGTCACACTTTCTGAGTCGAGCTCTTTATTTTATAGCTCAAGGCTACAGGGGACATAAATGAGTGTGTTCACAGATTTCTATAAGGATCATTGAAGAAAATGCTCTCAAAGCTGAACCATCTTCTGACAGCAAAAACTTTAACAATCAGTGAAGGGATGAAAATTAAAAGTAGGATGTGCCAAAACGTCTTGTATCAGTCTTCAATATTTACTTTATGGAGGTACGGCACTACAAACAGGGAAAAGTTTGAATTATTCTTATCTCTTTTTGTTTTGTTTGCAATGGTTCAATTTTTGGTTTTTGAAAATGTAACCTTTGGAAAAAGTCTGGATTTGCTCTTTTTTTCACCAATGTGCTCCTTGGCTCTCCATTGTTCAGAGTAATGTCAGGGCGGCCATCTTTGACCAGCATGTTTGACAGCTATTTATTTAAACCCTTCGATTCAAGTCAACTCTGTGACTAAGATCTTAGTAAGAACACAGACGTATAACAAGAGTCATAATTTTATGAGAACTCCAACTTGAAAAATAAAAAATGAAAATGAGGAATGTGAAAGTTATACTTTGGTATAAGTTTTACAGATAATACTAACTAAAAGAAATGCATGTTGGCACAGAATTTTGAATTAATTAGGAAATGACTTTGGACTGGTTTATATTGAGCACTTTTTGCTTTTTCTACATCATTGCCTCACACACACTGATTTTTACAGAAAATATTAAATCTGTAATAACCCTACTCGATGAGATATGATCAGTTATTGATTCATTGTGTGCTACTTTGCTATAAAACCCTGTAATTACATTGCATTTGCATAAATGGCGGCACTGGAGCAGGGTTATATGGCTTTTATCTACAGCTGATGAAATTCACAGAACAGCTTCATGCATGAAATTGATCCAGGAGAATCTAATAACGGCTGCTTGGAGTAGATTAGATTTTTAGTTGTTTTTTTTTTTTCAGGTGAAGAAGAGTTTGCAGTGAGGAGTTGTGCTTTGTTTTATCAGCTAACGAGGCTCAATATAGTAGAAGGAGTCCAGGAAGCAGATGGTTCATTCAGCTTCTCCTAAAGTGTTAAAATGTCTTAACATTTAAGAGTTATTCCACCTTTTAATGACACTTAGCTCTACAATTTAACTAAAAAACTAAGATTAAAGAAAAACATAATTGTGTGCCATCCTTATAGGGACGCTTTATTGAAGCGTCTCTATAAGGTTCATAAACGTCGTTCAGTTTTGGGTGACGTTTGTTCAACCAAACCTTGAGTCCTCAATGAATCTTCATTGAAATAATGTGAGAATAATTATATTATTTCAATGAGGATTCATTGAAATAATGAATCTCCATAATTGAAGTAGTTTACTTCAATCTGTTCCTCTTAAACAAACACATGGTTTTTCCTAAACTCAACAAATTGTGGTCTGAATATTGAAGCTTTCTTTTTTTCTCTGATGTCTGGCGCTTTGGATTTTTAACAAACCACCAAGAGAAGGTTTCTGTTTTCAGCAGCCATAAGGAGGTTTTCACACCTGTAGTTTATTTACTTTGGCTTCTTTTGAAACTGAGAAAAGTCCAAATGAACCAGAACTTGATCCGACAAATCACAAGGAAACGTTCAGTCTGTTTATTGGTCATATCTTCACAAACAAATTAGAGTTCATTTTTAACAGACTAAACACCTTAAGTGTGAAAACACTATTATTCTGGACAAATGAAGGATACTGGAACAGAACCAGTGCTTGGTGAATATTCCTACAGCTCCACCAGTTTCTTATTCATTTTGAATAAATCTTCCTTTTTTTTATTACCCCTGTTATTCCACATTTTCTCCAAGTAATTTTTATGTATTTTTGTTCTTTGTAGAATGAGATTATGTTGATCCTTTGCAATCTCTCAATGACTTTGGTAAAACCAAGGGGGAAAAAATCACAAACAGCAGGAGTGTTTAAAAATAATCAAAGGTGCATAAAATATTATTTTTAGAGTAAGTTCAGTCATGCAACCATTCTATTACAGCCTTTTATTTTGTTTTGCATAATTTACTATGATTTAAATGTGTTTTTTTCCATTGAGTTGCACATAAATTACTACAATCAAGTGTTTGTTTAGCTCCTGATGTTGTGTGTGACTCACTAAGAGAAGTTGATTACAGTTTGGTTTGCATAAAAATCGTCAGAAGTTTCAAAGTGAAAAGTCTCAAAAATCCGTTCAGGGCTGTTTTTAAAACAAATTAAATGCGAGGCTTAATTAAAAACTGATAATTATCTGCTAATTACTACTGCCATAGAATTAATGAGTCTTCACATTAATAGCATGAGTGAGGTAACTGGATGTTAAAAATACTGATGTTTTTTGTTATTTCCAGGAGAAACGCTTGGAGGGAAGAAGTTAAAGCTCTCCATGCATTCTGGTCTCAAAGGTACGACTCCTCACACCTCACGTTTCACAGATAATTAACGACGTCGGGCTCTTCTGTGGCAAATATAAAGTAATTAACACCATCTTAACGGTTTCCATCCTATTATTAGTTAATTTTGAACTTTCTGGCACCAGCTTGGTTCTTGTAAGGTTAGGGTAAGACTTCCAGGCACGAGCGACAAATTAGCTGCGGATATCCATGTTATCAAAACCATGGATGACTAATGACTTCAGTGTTTCCTGGATTTTCTCAACCATCGGTGTAACATTTGTGGTTTTGAGAAAATACTGTGACAACTAGACGGATTGCACTGCTGCTGGATTTCTGGTTATTCACCCCCCAACCCTCTTCAAGTGATGTATTGTGATTGCTTTAAAAGGTAATTACCGTCATCATCACGTCCAATTTCCCCAATATTTTGGTTTATGACCTGCAAAATGGCATTCCCATCAGTCTCAGTAAGACTCGTCTTTTTACAAGAGCAGCAGCTGAAATGACTGAATCTGACCTGAAATTAAAATCAGCACAAACTGGAGGTACTGCATGCATTACACTCCATACCGCCAAATAACAGTCAGCTTAATTAGGTAGACAAGTTTAAATAAGACCAGAAGTTTTTTTTTTTATAAAAGTCATAAACATTTCTGGCACAGTAATGCCATAAGTTTGTCCCATTATCTCAATTTTTTGCATCCAGATGGTATTTAAGCAAAACTATTTCACAATATTATCCACAAACCTTTGAGTTTTCTTTTGTTTTCACAAATCAAAGCTGTTCAGGTTTCATTGTAGCTTCTGGTCTCAATATTATGTTTTTCTGAAGCTGAAAAAGGATTAGAAATGCATTTCTTCCCCTCCCACAAACACAGTAATTATTTAATAAACCTTTAAAATAACTTCTGTTTGTAGAATAACCTGATTCAGATCTGTAATATTATGATTTAAATTAGCAACAACTAATGCAGTATAATTTCCTTTAAACTTGGTTGAGAAAATGAAGCATCAAAACAATGTTGCATTGGAATTCCACTTGCGTTGCTAGGTAACGGGGCTGAGCTTGGCTGGGGTTGCTAGGTAACGGCACAGTGCCCATGGAATGTGACTTAGTAATCAGGAAGTTTGATTTTGAAACGGCTCATATTTCAGACACATAAAACATTAACTTGTTATCAAAAATAAGACTTTTAATCGCTTGGATTGTTTTTAGAAGCAGTTCGGATCCAAATAGAATTTTTTGTAATTTTTAATGCACAAGTCAAAAAAGAAAAAAAAACCACAATGTTGAAAAATAACACAAGACAAAACTAGTGCATAAATAGATGAACATTTTTTATTATTTATCTAATAAATACTGAGTGTTGGTAGAAGCACAAATGTATTATACCTTTAAGTTTTTATACATAGAGCAACATTAAAATTAAAGCAGCAAAATATTTCCTGTATATTTTTCTAAAACATATTTCCAAGAAATTCTAGCAAATAATAACAGTAGTGATTTTTCAGAAATGTTTATAAGTTGGGCAGGCTAAATTGTTCTCACTTTGCCTTTATATATAATATTAAACTGTTGTAGTCACAGAAATAATGTAAAACTGACTAAATTAGTTCAGAACAAATAAGATTAAATTCTTTAAAAAAAACAAAACTTATTAAACTGACCTTGAGATAAAGGATTGTACCCTTCACTTCTAATTTTCTAAATCAGTTTTTTAAAAACATTTTTAGTTCTGTTTCTGTAAGATTTCTAGCTAATATATATGTACAGTATATACTGTATATACACTTAAACATATATTTAAGCCTATATATTTTTAATATTTGCAGTGCATAACCAAGCAGAGCCTTGGGATAACATTTTCCTCCAATAATAATGAAGTGCATAGCAGAGTAAATGTCAAACTATTTGCAAACCGCTTCCTTGAGTTGTGGTATTCTTCTCTATTAGCCTAATGCGCCAGAGTTGCTCCTCTTGGCTTTGTGCAAATTTATATTGGATTTTTATTAAAACTCAAACCGGCGGTAATAGATGTGCCTCTGGGGGTGGGCTTTAAAAATCAATTTGCTAAACAGCACAAAATTACCCCATGATTGTCTCCTTGGACCGCATTACCCATAGAAGGTGATTCTCACTGGAATGTGCTCAAACTTTGCCTGAGCGACTGAGGCGACTCACTTCTGACTCCACAGCCATGTGTTCGCTCATTATGGCGGCGACCCAAACAAGCTGATTTCTTTGCTCGCTGCTGACAGGAAACTCAGGATTCAGATCCTGCCTGTCAAATGGCCCCGCGGCGTTTCCTGCTGCTAATGAAGTGAAATATTCTGGCATCTGAATCTGAAATAGAGCTGTATATTTGGACCCATGAATATGAATACAATCAGCTAGACTTGAGTCGTTAATGAGGCAGGGAGAGAAACCAGCAGACAGGATTAATTAATTACAGAGTGACATTTATGGATAATAACCTTCTGGTGGAGATCACGATTAATGAATATGCAGGAGACTATCAAAGGGGAAGCATCCAGCTAAGATGAGATATCTGTATTCAAATCTACAATCGGCGTTCTTCCTTGACTGAATCGGCAGCTTATTGTGGTTTTCACCATTTTTCCTGTCAGACTTCAGGGTTGGAGGAGTATTTCTGGGATGATTAATGGAATATATTTGTGGTACAACTACAGAGCTGATGTTCTGTGAAGTAAATATCCTGCTGCTGGTTGTGTAGTAGATGAAGCAGCTGGAGTGGAGTCAACATTGTCAGGAGTCTGGGCTGTGGCCTTAGAGGAAGCTAGCATAACGCGGTCGGTCTGGAGTTCGTCAATTATCTGAAATTTACTTTCAGATTTTACTTTTCCTCTCAGATTCTCAGTTTGAGGACAGAGAATTTTTAACCAGCTGTTAAAACCTCTGTTCATCTGTTCGTCTTCCCGTCATTCCATCCATCCATTGGTCTTTGCCTCACCCTAGCCATCAATTCGTCTCTCCATCATCCACTCCTCTTTTTATCTTTCCATCATCCATTCCTCTTTTATCTTTCCATCATCCATTCCTCTTTTTATCTTTCCATCATCCATTCCTCTTTTATCTTTCCATCATCCATTCCTCTTTTATCTTTCTATCATCCATTCCTCTTTTATCTTTCTATCATCCATTCCTCTTTTATCTTTCCATCATCCATTCCTCTTTTATCTTTCCATCATCCATTCCTCTTTTATCTTTCCATCATCCATTCCTCTTTTATCTTTCTATCATCCTTTCCTCTTTTGTCTTTCCATCATCCATTCCTCTTTTATCTTTCCATCATCCATTCCTCTTTTTATCTTTCTATCATCCATTCCTCTTTTATCTTTCCATCATCCTTTCCTCTTTTTATCTTTCCATCATCCATTCCTCTTTTTGTCTTTCCATCATCCCGTTCGTCCATTTGTCTTTTTGTCTTTGTTACTCCATCCCTCCATTGGTCTTGCCATCATCTCATCTGTCATTTGTCTTTTCTTGTAGAAAATAATATTTACCAGATATTGCATACATAAGATCATTTACCCTTGGATACAATATTTTTTCTTTTTTAGAGATTTAAAAATAGTCATTGTGGGTAGACATTGTTGCACCAGTAAATCTAGATTCATATCTTCACAGTGAACTAATAAAATGAGATGAGTATAGAGATACTCCATTTTTAATTCTATTTTTACACTTTATTCATTTTAAAATCATTAAAGCAGCTACAGTTTCTCATTCATTTCTGACGGTGTTCAGGATATAATTAATCGTCACAAAGAGGCAACACTATCAGTGCAGCAGATGGCAGATAAGACCATGAATACAGTCATTAGGCCCTTTATTTTATTACATGTCAGACAATTATTTCACTTGTGGGTATCACTGAATTTTTGTACCTGAAAAATTAATTAGATTTCTCTACGTTAAGGCAATCTGCTGCAATAATTTACAGGGTTATATGATGCAGCAGTCCTGTAAGGGAGTGTTTGTCCTTCAGAAGGACGACGTGTTGCCATGATGGCCGGAGCCGAGGTGAAGCGGCCGGTTTCAGTGTCCACACCGACCACCTGAAGGAAACGATGATTGATTCTGTTCCACTTATCTTTGTCTGCTTCCTCTGCTGTATCAATCTCCTGCAGGGATTAACATGAAAGGATGTTCGTTTGGTTGAAGGGAGGAATATGCATCAACCCACATTGATTCAATATATTATGACTGAATAATAGGCTTTCCTTATGTTCAGTAATTCAAAACAAGCACATTTACTACATGCACACTGCAAAAACACTAAATCTTTCCAACTGTTTTAGGTCTAGTATCTACTGCACATATCTTAGCATATTTAAAATAAGACAGAACTAACTTTTCATTAACATACAAGAGCTTTTTTATGATGAAGAACTCACTGGCAGATTATGTCACTTATAGGAAAAATAACCTGTACTTCCTTTTTTAAATCAGTTGAAGTTTCACTTTATTTTAGTAAATTATAAACGTTACAATCAGAAAACAAAGAAATACCACTTTACAGTTCACCACAATAGAAATAGGCTGAGGCCAAGGAAGAAATTATTTACCTTAAACAAGCTCTTATATGTTGATGAAAAGTTACTTGTTAGTTTTTTCTTATTTTATGTGTACTAGTATATTTGTATTAGAAACTAGACCAAAAATCCTTGATGAAAGTTTGTTTTTGAAGTATAATTTCTTAATATTTGATGGTGTTAATAAGATTTTTGGATCATTTCTGTGGGCTTTGGGAGAAGCTCCTGTCTCCTACTGATCTAGTTAACATTTCAACACATGCAAAAAGCAGATTAGCTTGTGTCATGTAGCAGTTGACGATTGTTTTGTTGCTTCACACACCAATTTGCCCTTCATTATTAACCAATCCCGCCCTGGTTATCCGAGCCCATGAAGCGAGACGTCTTGTCTATCATTAGCATATTAGTTTATTTTTGGGTGATTTGTCTTTGCGCTCCGTTTCATCCAAAGACTCCATGCAAGCGGCTGCAGCCTGCTAGCGTGGAAGACGGATGAACCCGTCGCCTTTTAGTGTGCACGGCGAAGGTGAAATGACATTTGAGAGCTGTGCAAAATGTGAGAGCGGTCTCCACTCATGTGCTGCTGTCAGGAGTGATCACTGTTATTTCAGCTGCCTGTCCAAAACAGGCTTCCGACGTCTTCCCCCCTCTCACTAACGGAGATGGGAGCCCTGCATTTGGCGCTTGCGCTCGGCAAATCAGATTAGAGAGGCTGTAATGGCAGGTTGTGTCAGAAAAAAGCACTATAGAGTATTAGGAGAGGACAAAGCAAACACAGCAGCCATTACGTTGTGCCACTCTTTCTTTCTACTCCTTCATCAAAACAACATGAAAGTGTATTATAGAATATCAGGCTGTCACCTTCGGAGGTGATGTGGAAATGGAATAGACTACTCAACAGGCGACTAAATAACTTTAATTCGACCCCCTGGACACAGTTACGTTAGATGCATTCTGCTTGAAAAGGAACCGTCCACTCCCTGAAAAGGTGACAGATGCTATTTAAGAATAATCACTGATGCTCTGCACCAACAGAATGGCTGTAAATGTTTATAATTTACATGCATCAGTACAGCTGGAGACCATCCTCCCACCCATATGTCTCTCAGCTTTACAAAGCTACTTATCGTTTCCATTTTATGTTTAAATCCTAATGAAATCCTGCTGTAGCATATTTAAATATTACACACCAATATGGTGACGAGTCAGCCTGTGCAAATGAACCACAAAAGCAGATTTGCTTTTATTTTTAGCTCTTTGGAGGGAATGATTTGGGTTAAACTTGGGCTGATTTAGTCAAGCTTGAGGTTTAAAGTGACAAACTAAACTGCAAAGTGGAACATTTGTCACATTTTTTAACATCTTCTGCCTAAATTTGCCTTAAATATGCAGTACAAGGCTAAAAAATACTCTGTGGTTTGATTTGCAAAATAAAAACAGACATTATGCTGTTTAAGGAACCAACGCATTGGGTCAAAACACTTTCCAGGACTTCAACCAGAAGAAATATCTACTAAATATATATAACACAAATCCAGGAATATCTCAGTCATGATCGTCTTCCTGTTTATCAGCTGAGTATCTTCTGATGATTTGAGGAATGTTTTATGCACAGCAGCTACCAAGCTTGTAAACCTCCAGCGCATCATAAAATATAAAACATCTCCAAGGTGACCTCTGACTGAACTGGTACATCTAATGAGTGGAAACATGTCTTCAGCTGCAGATACCACTGCTGTTAAAATGGTGTGAAATAATGAGACCATGATAAATCTTATCCTATTATCTGACACTTCAGATCAAAAAACAAATCTGTTTGAAAGACAAAATGACCTGGAAGTGGAAATGTAAACACATTTTATTGTCGTCTTTATTCAGAAATACTTTCTTCAATGATCATTTTACTCATGATTTCAGATTTATAGATGTACTCCAAAAACAAAAAATCTTACCAAATGTTTTTTTGGTGAGTTCTTAGTGCAAAAATAACTTTTTAATATAATAAATACGCTTGGTTTTAGTCAATAAGTCTTTAATTATCATCCACTGACAGATTTTTTTTCACTTAAAACAAGAAGAAATATTTTTATAAGTGAAAAAAATCTGGCAGTTGAACTATTTTCTTTATATATTTAAGAATTACTGGCTTAAAACAAGCCTATGTGTCTTTCTGAAAACATACTTTTAAGTTCGTTTTGTTTGATTTCAATTGTGCTAACACATTTTCACTAGAAACATATTATCCATTTAGTTTTTGTTGTGTGAAATATTGCTAACTCCATTGTTGATTTTGCTTAATTGACCTCAGCAGATTTTAAATTGTTTTTCTAGAACATGAGGAGAGGAAACAGAACTAATCAGTCTTCACTCACTTCAAAATAAGAGCGTGAATATCAACGTTGATGACGAGTCGATAACCAAGACTTCAACACAGAAGTTAAACTTTATTCAACTAGTTTTTTACAAAACAACAAATTTAAATTTGAACGTTAGAATTTATCCGGAAGCTAACTGCGCTAATCGTTTCAAAGTTAGCAAAATGCTAAAGTGCAAAACAAATAAATTAGCTCCACTATTACCAGGTTAACAGAAGTATAACCATCACTACTTGTAAAACTAGTAGAAAAATGTAATGTTTACAAAGTTCATGATGGTGTGACTTAGTACTGGAAATATCATGCTAGCTACGTTTAGCTAAGCTAATAGTTTAGAAAATTGTCAACTTTAAGGTTTATTTGCAGTTTTAGTTCAACCACTTTTTATGTTGAGACGATGGCGTATTTTTCTAACTACAGTCATTTATTTCTTGTCTTTTATCTGTTATTTCCTCAGAACAGAGCTGATTTCTTTTCCTCTGTCGTTCCCATGACGTATTTGTAGTTCTCTCTATTTCACTTTCCTCTTTGTCCAATTCTTTCCCTGTCTGTGGGGATTTACTTCTGGGACGTTTCACTCTGATTTGATCTTCACTTTAAACACAAGTATATTTTTCAAGCCTCTGTTTCTTATCGCATGCATTTTTCTTTCCCCCAGCATGTTCTGTCTAAAACCAACTATGATGTTGTTGTCTAGAAGACAGATGCTGTTCTTGTATCGGTGAGCTAACAGATTTCAGAACATTTTTGGACCAGAACTAAACAAAGTGAGGCAGGTTTTAGTTTAGATTTTCCTCATCTCTTAAATAAACTCCCTGAAAACCTGAAATCTGCTGGATCCTTTAAATTAACATTGTTTGCAACAAGAGATTTAACATTCAGAAATTATTCACATTCTTTGAAGGGGAATTTTGTCTACAAATAATAATTTTATATTTTTATTTCTGTTTTCTTTGGTTGCCATGTTTTATTTTGGATATTTAAAATATCTTCCAGTTTCAATATGAAGTGTTTACTAAATTAAAGTTTGAGAGGGTGAAATTATTACCAACTTATTTCTTGGAAATGGTTTCAAAACAACAATATTATCGTTTATTGCTATAATTACTGGGATAATTTATCGTCCAGTAAAATTAAATATCGTGACAGGACAAGACATAAATCTACTCCACCTGGTAATGAGCATTTGTTTCCTTTCTTCCTTTCTTGTTTCCTCCCTTCTTTCTTTTCTCTCTTCTTTCCTTTCTTGTTCTTTCCCTTCCTGTCTTGTTTCCTCACTTCCTGACTTGTTTTCCTATCTTTTTTCCTTTATTGTTTCCTTTCTTTTCCTCCTTTCCCATTTCCTTCTTTTCTGTTTTCTCCCTTCCTTCCTTTCTTGATTCTTCCCTTCCTTCCTTTCTCGTAATGCTCATTTGTTTCACTTGTTTTCTCCTTGTTTTAAATTCCTCTTAAACTAATTTCTTCTTCTCTCTCATTTGAAGATTCATACATAACACGTTTTAATTAGTTTTATATTTTATTTGTAGAGTTCTAAGGTCCACCAGGTCTTCTGATTTCACTGTTTTGAGTTTTAAAACCGATGCGTTGGTGTGATCTGACCTGAATCCATTTGTTCGACTCCAGTTCCCGAGTGTGAACAAGTCACTGAATCTGCTGTAACATCTGCTTCAGTTGGCGGAGGTCAACACACGCTAGCGTGTCCCGTCTTCCTGCTTGTCCCGTCGCAGACGCTGTCCTCTTCGCCTCATTTCCCGTCCCGATCTCCACGCTCGCTGCTCCTCGGCCGTGCTGCCTCGCCGCCCCGGGGTCGCGGGGGTCACGGTTAATGTGACAAAGCCAGATGCTCGCTGCCGTCACCAGCTGTGATCGGATGTAAGCGGGTCGCCCAGGGCAACCGGGCGCTGTCCTCTACACGGACTACTGAGCTGAACCGTGCGGCTGGTGTTGAAGCTGCCAGTGTAGGAAGACGACTGATCAGACGTTGGTTTTGTTGCCATAGAAACGGGCGTCCATGTTGTGCGTTTCTGTTGGTCCGAAGAGAGACGAGGGAAAAAACTAGAGACAAAAAGGGAGAGTTTTATGTACTATAACTAGTTACATTTACTCACATTTACTTGATTAACTTTTTATAAAATTTACTTTTAGGAGTATATTTACTTAAGTAATTTTGTTATGAAGTATCTCTACTTTTACCTGAGTAAAATGTCTGGATTTTCTACCCAGTGGATGAAAAATAAACATGTTTTAACCAGAAATTCACCAGACACAGACACACACCTGCAGTTTTTAATAAAGTTTAATCCGTTTTTATTTTAGAAAGAAACTAATTTGGAAAATCAAAATTGCCTGATTTGTGTCAGTTTTTGTTACTTACATGAATTATTTCCAAAATTTCAATTTAACGTCATATTTTAGTCCTTCTGATTGTAATTTTTGAATATTAAATAAATGATAATTTGATCAGTTACATAGAACTTTTTAGTGAATAGTTTTTCACTATTACTTGAATAATTTCTTGAGTAGCTACTTTTTACTTTTACCTGAGTAAAAATATGTTGAAGTAGTGCTACTCTTATTGAGTATGATGTTTGGGTACTTTGCCGCTCTTCATTATGTTAAAAAGTTATTCAGTCAAAAACATACCTAAGGTGTTGCTTTGATTTTTTTCATGCATGTTTTAAAAAACAATAAATCACATAAATTAAAACAAGCTCAATAATTTTCTTTTACAATAT
Source organism: Xiphophorus hellerii (assembly GCF_003331165.1). NCBI lineage: Eukaryota > Metazoa > Chordata > Actinopteri > Cyprinodontiformes > Poeciliidae > Xiphophorus > Xiphophorus hellerii. The sequence continues at coordinate 14,008,408 of NC_045695.1, read as the reverse complement.
ATTTTTGTTCCATCTTTCCTCAGTTTGGTGTTTTGGTCTCAACTAACCATTTATTTTTGTTCAGAGACTTGATAATTCAAATAACTCATTTTATATTTTGTTTTGTTTATTTATTTATTTTGGATATTTAAAATGTCTTCCAGTTACAATTTAAAGTTTATTTACATTATTACGCCATTACTATTAAAAACATTATCGTTTATCGCAATAACTTCTGGGACAATTTTATCGTCCAAAATACAAAATGGAGACCATAGATCAAAAATTAATGAAACTATATTGGAAAATATTCTACAAAAGTACATACAGTTTGGAAAGAGTAAAAATTGTGACATGAGTAAAAAATTACTCCTTTTTCAGACTTGCTGTGACATTTTGTATTTTGTTGTTTAATTAGTTTATGTTTCTCTGAGATTGTACTTGTTTGAAATAAAGATTTCATTTAATTTATTTCACTATTTCTAGCAAAACATAAACAGAAAAGATACACAAGGAGAATATGCACAAAATCAATACCTCCAACACAATAAATACCTTCTTAAAGCTGCTAAAAGCACGATTCTCATGGATCTCCATTCGATTTTTCAACTCAATATAAGGCCAACACTTTCAAAGTATCTAGAAGTATAAATCTACCTTCCATTTCATGTCTATTTTGATAATTATGTATGTTAGTGCTGAAGGAAAACAATAAAATCTCCCGTGGCAACCAAAATGCTTGCTCTCACTTGGCTCCTCTAGACTAGCGGCAGCAGCAGTTGCCAACCCTCTTCATTAAACTGTGCATCTGCTGAGCTTTTTATGTGACTTTCTCATCGCTAGTTGCAGTCCTACATGTAAGACAAAATGTTGAAAACGTAGAAAAGTAAATATAACATTTACACACTTCCAGGTGATGATGTGTAAATATGTTTCTCTGTCTTGACTTTTTCAGTTGGACGTTATTTCTCAAGCAAAACCTCCAACTCTGCAAATTATTCTAGTCAAATTTCCCCTCAGGCTGTGACAACCAAACAAAAACAATCAGCAGAAGAAAGGCCCCTCCCCGTCTTTAATTGTTGATAAGAGGTTTTGGTATAATGGCTTCTTCCATCACTCAGTCCCCAATTTGCTCCTGTTGAGGTGGCGTTTGCATCCCGCAGGCCTAATCTCATTTTGCTTTTTGATCCTCCAAACGCTGCTGCTGCTGCTGCAACAAACAGGAAGCAATTCCACTTCTGTTGCAAGCCGCGATAATAAATATTAAACACTTAATATGGAAATGTCAGGAGGCCTCTGAGACGTAAATGGCGGCTGTGGAGAAGCCAGCGTGAGCCCCGCTGTCATTCTGTACACGCTACTTCAAATTTAAACGATACAACAGGTAGGCGCTTAAAAACGAGGTTGCTATCAGTTAGCAGCGCTGTCAGATTTCTGCCCCCTGGGGCAGTTCCCTCTGTTAAAAACCCTCGACATGCATAATGCGTGTTTATCAGATGCTAGTTTAAACATTTATGCTCATATTGTGCAGTGGGAAATTACAGTTTTGCATTAATGGGCAACTACAAAGAAAGTCTGAGTACAGTGAATAATTATATTTAGCGATTAAAGCAAAGGTGTCCAAATGTTACCGCTTCAGCAAAATTAACTACTGCTGCAGGCAACTGTGTAAATTTTAGGAAAATTGCAAAAATAATTTGTATTTATTTTGCTTTTACCTTTTCAACAATAACTAAGGAGTAAAGCCAGAAGGTTAGGCCTGTCATACTAATAGTTATTGCAATAAACATCAAAATTGTTCCTCAGTTTTCAAGTAATATATTGATAATACCATAATAATATAAGTTTTACCTCTCAAAGACAAACTTTTGTAAAAAAAAAAAAAAAACTCTGGAAGAGGAAGACATTTCAAATATCCAAACGTAAATAAAAACCACAGACAATAAATGAATAAAAACAATTATAATGTTGGTAAACAAAAATAACCTTCAAAAAATATTAATCAACAGAATGGAAATGATTGAGCTCATTTTAATTGATCATATGATTAATTAAATTATTATGACAGGCTTTTAAAGTGATGCTTCGGGACGCTTTGAGAAACACTTTTAGTCTGAAGATAAATATTTATTATTTTTATTACTATGTTTTACAACTTGGATATATTACACAGCAATAAAACCACCTAAAAACAGTAAGTTTTGATTTATTTTTATATTTTCACTAAGACTCCATTTTTATTTGAGATTTAAAAAGTATTTACTTCTTTTTGGAGCCTCAACTGTTTGAATCACTTTCTGTGAAATGTGTGTTTAAAGATTTTTCTTGGAATATTGGAGTTTTTCTAAAATATTTAAAATATAATACTACTTAAAACGCTATTAGTTGGCGTTTTCAAAGCAGACAATCCAATTTTCATTGACTGTGATTGGCTGAATGCCTAAAAGTGGAAATACGGAAAACCATAGATGTTAACTAATGTCGTTGTGCCAAGCCTGTTTTTATTCTGCGTATTAATACATTTTAAGGTATATTTGGTGATTTAGAATTATTAAAATAGACCATTATGAGAGGTTTTAGAGGGTCATTCAAGTATTTGTGGATTTTTGCAAGCAGCAGTGGTCCTTAAGACACATTACATCCTTACTAAACAGGCAATATTTTAACAAAACAAAGTAGTCACACCTCTGTAGAAAAGGTAAATATATATATCAAATAGAAAAAGAACAATTTGAAAACATTTGCAGCATTTAGTTTAAATCAAAATTAATGCGTGTGTCGAAGGAATAGTCCCTGGATGTTTGAGTACTTAGTCTGAATTAAAAATAAATGAATGAATAAAGCAATTAATCCCATGATAAATTAAAACAAACACAATAATTTGCATTTGTATGATTTATGGTTTTAATTTTTTCTCTTTTTCTACCAAAAGCTGGACGATTTAAGTCTTTAATCTGGTGTTTTGGTCCCAACAAGCCCTTATTTTGAAGGACAATTTTGTTTACAGAGACTTCATACTTCACTTTATCTGTTATTTTGTTCATTTATTTTGGATATTTAAAATGTTTTCCACTTCCAGTGTTAAATATTCAATAGAATCTTGCATTATTATTCCATAATATTGCTTGAATATAATGGCAACAATATTATTGTTTATTGAAATAACGTCTAGGATCATTTATCGTCCAGCAAATTTTGTCATTGTGACATTGTACATCAACAGCTTGTGCAAATTTGTGTTATTCTTTAATTGGTATTTTGGATGTTTATAACTCAGAAAACCAAGAAAATAACATTTCTAAAGGACTAAATGCCTGACATCTGTCAATAAAATTCAGTAAAATTCTTCTTTTTCTCATTTCTTATTTTCTGCTTAAAATTTTCCTTGAACATAAAGGGGGAAGCAGGCAGCAGTGATGCGTTTCACGGGAGCCAGATGTGTCTTTAAATCTGTGTTTTGGCCTGAACTGTTTGATAGCACCTGGACAGATAAGCCTCTGCAACTTATCTTAAAGCTGCCGACACACAAACCAGCACAGCTGCACAGTTACTGCCTTGGTTCGTCAGTAAAACAACCTCCCCAGTAACTGCAGCCATATTTTTCCCTCTTGGACCATCGCTCACACGTGAACGGGATCATTTCAAATGATACACTCTGTCCTGGCGGAGAAAAAGAGGGCTATGAAATTACTCTAAAATATAAAATGGAATTTTTCCAAAGCAGCAGGAGGCCGGTGGCCTTTAAAGTGATTTTATTTCCGTCTTTAGAAATGCTACCTGCAGGAAGCGGCGCCCTGTGGTGAAGGAGCGCTGCAGTCTTTGCAATATGTCATTAACCTTAAGATAAATCAGACCTCGGCGGCTACATTTGCTGCACTTGAGCTGCCTGAATCATTGGGCCTAAATCATGACCGGCAATTACAATTAAGCCCAATTACTGTGCAATTATCATACAGTCAGATAATTTAATTGGGTCATGAGACGTATAGTATAATGCTTCCCATTATAAACCCAAAATAGATGTTATGTGATTCAGGACATTGGGACTTGTTTTGTTGAGATCAAAGTCATAATAATGCATGTTATTCATAATCTTTAATTTTGTAAAGAATGACAAACTCTCAAACTGGAATTAAAACCGTTTAGAACCAAAACCGTAAATAAAATGGATGAAGAAGTCTCTGTAAGCCAAATTTCCATTCAAAAAATATTAATCAGAATAGAAATTATCACTCTATAGAATTTCAATAAGGTGATTTTAAGGTTTCCAAATGCTTAAATTCTGTGCAAAGATTAGTTTTGTAATAAAGTTTAATCTCAATTTGCAAAGTCTGAAGATAAATCAGATTAAATGTTTCTTGTTTTTGGTTTTTGAATCACCAAAAATGTTTCTATTTGCTTAAATGGAAAAAAACTTAGCCAGAAATGTAAAAAAATATATTTTTGTAACTTTTTTTGACCAGCGAAACATGTCAAAATATAACACTTTGTTATATTTAAGCTTACTTTGTCCCTGCAGAATACAATCAAATGATAATTTTAATAAAAGTGATAAATGACGTCATATTTAGTTCATGTCTATTATTTGGTGCTGGAAAAGTTTGAGAATTTTACATTGAAAATGCTTGAAAAATTCTTGAATTTGTCTGTAAAAAACTGCAACTCCTTATTTGATCTCATCCCATTTAACCCAGTCAGACTCAAACACTGGAGCTCCATTTCTGAGTCTAAATGTGAAACACGTTAATTATATTCTCAAGCACTTCAGAGAATGGCAGCGTAACATTTTTCTAGGAACAATGCTCTCTATTGCAGCTCAGTAAATACAATTCACAATATGTTTTCACTTCTTTTTAATGTTTGAAATTGATCCGATAGAACGGTGAGTTTCAGCACTGAGGGAAATCCTGGTTCTACCATCAAACGAGGTAATCAGTCCAGTTTATTGTTTATTGGAGATTTAAAAAGCTGCAGTGCGCCACAGCAAAGAGGAAATAAACCGATAAACAGATGCAAGACAATTTTATATTCTGCTTGTCCTTGCTTTCTGTCGGTTTTACTCTACAATCAGACCCGTTGCCGTGACAACAGACACACCCAGAATGACCTGCGCTGTTTGGTTAGCTTCCTGCTTTAGGAGTTCACTTCAACCAAACCGAGACCGAGGATCAGATTTAGCTTTTTTAGAGTTTGGCTGCTCATTCACACCTCCCCAAGCGAACCGGACTTTCTACACAGACGAACTGGAGTTTGATTAAAGCGGACTAAACAGGACTGGTGTGAATGCACATTTAAAGCACGGTAGCAGAAGTGTGATGGTTTCTTTGGACTGGCATTTGTTGCTTGTTTTTGTATGTCTCTATGAATCCAAGAAATGTTTTGTATTCTCCACTAAACGCAGGAGAACATCCAGTGTTTGCAGTAGTAAAAATCTAAGACGGATAAAGTGCAGATCGATACTTTGGGGAGTTTTTTAAACCGCAGAAAATGAATGACTAATCCTAAAACGGCGCGGGATCGACCTCCCTCTCTTCCTCGCTCTGGAGATGTGAATGAACAGATGTATTCTTCACACGCTGCTCTCCAGAGAGTTCATTATTCACTCACACCCTGTAAGATAGAAGGTCAACAACCAGTTTTGGAATATGGAGCTGCCTGTTTGCTAAATTTTAAGCTCATATCCATGTTGCTGCTTTCTACCAGGAAAGAAAATCTCATGTGGCAGCAAAACAAATAGTTGTTGCATATTTAATTTAAGGAATTCCTGAATAAATTAGTTAATTAAATAAGGAACACTTAACTCTATGAATAAGCAAACAGCCTTGGACACTTCAACCTCCTTTCCTTTCCTCAAGAGATCACGACAAAACAAGCACTGAATACATGACTCGAGGTTACTCCTTAAGCCTTTCTCAGTTCACCAAACATTGGCAGATTTGCCTCTTTTTTCCACTACAGAGGGAGCATCTCTTGTTCAGGCTCCAGTCAAAGTGCACTCATGTTTTCACTTCCAGTGCAGGCACTTCTGCATCTCTGAACGCGCTCCATCGCTTTGCAAATGAGCCAAATATGCAACAAGAAATCATCTGCGCTGCAAAGCCAGCCAGATCCCTCCGATGACAGGCAATTTACCCCCCATTAGGATTAGCAGGGCATTTAGGTCTTAGAACTGCTGAGATTTGAAACCAAGATAAACACTGTGGTTCCCAGAGGCGCCCCCTAGTGATCAGCAATGTACTGCATGTAAACAACCGTTTATTTTCCAACAGTGCGACGGATACAGCTAGCTTATTAAAGGATTGTGTTTAAAAATAATAATAGATAAGAAGGTCACTCAAATGAAAAACTGGAGATATCAGTGGAAAGAAAGTAATGCTAGGAATGTTTATATGATTGGAGGCGTCTGAGAGAACTGATGTGTCGTTCATGAACGATTTGATTTTTTTGACAGCTCTATATCACAAACGAGTCTCGGTTAGTTTGTTTTTTATGATGTTGTTTGCTTATAACCCTCTCCTATGTCAACAGTTATTGTTATTTTTATTTAATTAAAAATTATTCAATTAAATTCATTAAAAAAACAAACAGATAAATATAGTTGATAGAAATTGGTGGATTATTTTTATATTTAATGGCGCAGAAGAGGATTTTTATTTCTGCCAAAGCAACTCAAGTCTATTTTTCTTTTATTGTGCTTCTAAATTACAAATAAAGAACAAAATCTTCTTTTTTGATTGTTTGACATCATTGGAAAGCTTAAAATACACTTTAAGAATCTGTAAATAACGTAAAACGCAGAGTAAACGTGTTCATGGTTTTGTTGTTGCGAGTCACATTTACTAATCAGCGCCACCTATTTTATTAGAATGAACAAAGAAGTCAACAATAATTGTTAAGAGACTAATATTTTCATTTCAGGTTGTGTTATTGTGAGGAAGTTTCTAGTTAGGAGGTTTGTGAGAGTTTGATCTAAAGGCTTTTCTTCTGGATGTTTTACTGTTTGTTGTTGGTTTGGGGCAGCAGGACGACCCGAGTCGGATTGTAGCCTTTCTGTGTCTTATTAAAGAAATGGACGATGCTATTCCACTGCTGGTCATCTCACTGGGTCAGACGGGCCGGCAGAACTATCCTCCATTTCCTCTCCATTTCCTCCTCCAGCCACATAGTGCTGGTAATGCTCACTGACCTTCTGGAGTCCATTTCACTGTTTCCTCGAGTTGCCAACACTGCAGACAGCGCCGTCTGTTTTTATTATTATACCATTATTATTTCAACAAAGAAAACAACCATAGATATTAAAAAGCACTTTTGAATTGATTTTATTTATTTAGGTAATAAATAAAGCATTGATCAACGTATTTGACTAAATCTAATGTTTACTTCTTGTTTCATTTTATGACTTTAAAGCACTTGTTGCTGAAATGTGCTATTCTAGATCTCAATCCCAGATCTTAAATATCTAGAAATTAATTCATAGTACCTATCTGGCAACATGAAGTAGGCAACAAGATCTCAAATCCCCTGATTTTATCAAATTTTCAGCTATAAATATGCCAGATGTTTGCTGAATTTGACCAAGTGTTTGCATAGTTCTGTCATGGTTGTTAAATTGCCCCAGTAATTATTTGCACTAAACAGAAATATTTTGAGACTATTTTCAAATAATATATTGATAATGGCAACGGAAAGCAAGTTTGCGGGATATTTTGAATATCCAAATTAAAAGCACAAACAATCAATAAAATAGAAATAAAAAACAAACAAAATCATAAATAAAATTGATTATGAAGTTTCTGTAAACAAAAACTTACCTTTGCAAAATATTATTCAAAGTGAAAATTGTGGAGATTGATTTCATTTATTGTGTATTTGTATATAATTTCTGTCCTGTGTGGGTCAGAGAAACAAATTTATTATTAATGCATTCTGATTTTATTTTTAGGAATAGACGTTAAAAGTCCAGAGACTTTTAGTTTTCCTAAAAATAAACACAGAACTTTAAAGAGTCCAAACAGAAAGTGTTGCTTCCTGTTCTTCATCTGCAACCTTGTTCTGTGCTTATTTATAATCTTTAAAGTATTTTATTTAAATGAGAAATTGCTTAAATCTAATATTTTCCACACAGAGACAACATGTTCACTTTGTGTGATTAATAGTTTATTTAAATATACTTTGACCTTTGTGCAAAACCAGTGCGTTTATTTTCCATACCTATATTTCTGTCCATATGTTGTGCTAATTATCAGCATTAAGTCTGTAATAGTTTCCTGTATTTTAAGTGACAGTTGGTGTAAAGTTGCTCCCCAGTTTGCCCAGTTTGTTCGCGGCACCAGATGGTTTGTAAAATGTGACGTGCAGCAGGAAAATAAAACCTGTTGGTAAATATTTAAAACGTTTGGCAGCTTCAGCGCGTCAGGGAGAGCTAAACGCACCGACCGAATTTATTTCTGTTTAAAACGTTTTTTTCTATCCATTGGAGGAAAACATTTTATTTTCTAATCGTCTGCTTTTAGAGTTCGGCTTTTGGATTTGATTCAGTTTGAGCCGACCTCAAGGTTAGAAAACCATTAATAAATGCTATAACCGTTAAAGTATTCACAAGAAATAAATGGGATGTTTACTAAATCATTTTTTCTTATCAGTTTAGCATCTGATTTCTTATCTGCATCGTGTTTAAAAAACTCAGTTCAGTCAGTTGGATTATTCCCGTTGCCTCAGTTTGTGGCTGTGTGGGTCCAATCACAAGTTTATTGATTGAAATCTTCACAAAATAACTTTAAATTTGTCCTGAACCACAGCTTGAATTAAATTAAAGATACACATCTTACAATTTCTGTTGAAGTGAGAACTCTTGTTCATACACAAGCTTTTTTATATCCATTAGCTTCTGTAAAAACTGATTTGTAAAAGTTTATCTTCTGCCTTCTTTTATGATGTTTTTGTACTTTTTTTAAATTTTAGTCTTCAAAATGTCAGCAGCCAATCCAGAAGCGCCACTTAATTTTCTTGGTGCTGATTGGCTGCAGCTTTAAAAGCGGAGGTGTTAGCTGCTGTGGTAGCGCTAGGACGGCTTCTGCTGAACGTTTTAAAGCATCTTAATACACATAACTAACTCTAATCTACTTATATGATTGAATATTTGGTGTATTTGTACAAAGATGTTATTTCTTGTGATTTGACATTATTTAAACAAACTGAAGGTTAGACACGTGCTCTGTGGTTTAAAGTTTTGGTCATTAGTTTGACTTATGATGGGGAATCTGTCTGATGCTACTGACAGTTAGATTATTGAAGTAATCAACTAATTTTGTAATCAATTAATCGTTAATATGGTTATGCAGACTCAAAAAAGGTAATTTGCTGAAAGAACATCACACTCAGATGTTTAATTAAGCCAAAACTGTACAATAATTATGTTAATTTAGCATTTAAGATAAAAATAATATATATATTTTGTCTGTAAATATGTTCTCGTCAAGAGGCACTTTTAGCTTCACCTAATTTAAATTCGTAAAAAAATCTACTTTGCTAATCCGAAAAAGCTGCAGATGCATCTTTTGTTCGTTTATTTGACTTTAAAAAGGAATTGAATTATTAGTTTATTTGCATTTTTAACATTAAACAAAATCAGCTCGAGTGGTCAGATGGAAAATCTGTTGAATTGTTAAAAAGCTGTTAAACCGTCAATAATCTAACTAAAATAATCATGAGCTGCAGCTCCTTTCAAACTCATCGCTGACGGTTGGTTTTAAATTTTTACGCAGCGCACACAACATGCCCGAGGAAAAACGCCGAGTCATTCTTTAGATTAACTCTGCGTTATTCACACCGATGTTTCTCGCCGACCTGCAGCTCATGGTTATTCTGAAAACATCTAGTCATCGGAGACCAGGAGGTTGGAGAAAAGTGTAATAATTTATCCTGGCAGTATTTTCCAGTCAGACGGCCCAACGTCTGCCAACACTGTGAAAGAGACTGAATGAGAAGCTAACTGGCATTCAGTGTTTGGCCTCCATCATGTAAGTCATATTATTAGCCAGTTCAATGGGCTGCTTAATGACACACAGGTCTATTACACTGCAGTCTGTAAACTGATGCAACATGTTGCCGCTGCCAGAAATCTGCCCATCACAAGTTTTCTGGGAGTTTATTTCTGCAAATGGAAAAAAATACATGGATACAAAAAATGTTTTCTGTAAGCCTGCGGTACAAACTCTCTGTATCAAATTAATGCAAGCAATTTTATAGTTGGAAAATAAACAAGGTATTCAAGGTTTTATGTGGTTACATAAATATATTCTGTTTCATCTAAATCAGCTGTATTCAGGTGTTTAAATGGTTTTGACCCTGTAGAGAGCAACATTAATTTCTTAATTTGTGTTTTTGTTGTCTGAAGGTTGAGAATAAATACATATTTAGCAAATAATTTTTTGTACTTGTAAAGCTGCTAATTACTGAGGCTAAGAAAGGAATCAACAAAATGCAAAAACCACAACAAAACAACACAAAACTACAACGAAACACAACAAAACCACAACGAAACAATAAAAAGCATCAATCCAAGTTATGAAACTTGCTAACATGACTTCCATGTTGTTCTGTTGTGACTTTTTCCTCTTGCGATGCAGCTTTTCCTTGTTGCATTGTGACTTTTCTTTCTGTTGTGGCTTTTGCATTTATTTGAACCTTCTGTGAGCCTTTAGTGACACAAACAACTGAAGTAGCGATTTTATATATAAAAATATATTTTGTCATCTGTGCTTTGAGAAAGTTTTTTACGGCTTTTATGTAAAAATAATGTAGAGTCACATATTTTACATGCTTTGTACAATAAATTTTCCAGAAGTGAGAGTTTCCTGCTTTTGGATTAGTTGGTGTCTTACTACTGATGCAGGAATTTGTTATTTGTTGGTCTGCAGATTTAAATTCCTGTAGCGACAGTTTATCAGCTGTTTAAAGGAAACCGAAAAAAATCTCCAGCAGTGAATTATGCCAAGTTTCAATAAGAATTGAGTCCAAATAAGTGTTTTTCATTTTTCCTCCCCAGTTTGTTTATTTGAAATTGAATGGCATGAAAACCTTTTAAAGAGAAAGAGTTCGGCCTGTTTCAGAGGAATCTCACGCAGCCGTCTGTTATATTTGAATAAGGAGGCATAAAATCTACCTTGAATTTCTAAATGCTGCATTCATCTTTCTGGTATTTCATCAAATAAAACTGCAGCTCAGCTTTTTAGTCTAGCAAAGAAATGTTCCTCATTTTAGAATAATTTAATTCAACTGTATGATGGGTGTTTGTCCTCCTTTTTTACTTAGCAGGTAATGTTCCCTCATACTGCAGTGAATGCTTTTCAAAAGACATGGACATCTTTCTTTTTTTTCTCTAAAAGCTTAAGCACAGCGTATCTTTTAAAAGCCATTTTCCAGGAAGTTTGCTGGAACATGTCACCCAAGGGCAGTTCAGTCTAAATGTCTCTGCAAAGACTATTATCATGCTGATGCCGCTTTATTAGACGTCTCACAGTAAAAAGAGATTGAAAGTGCAAAAGTAACGAGCGGTAAAGGTCTCGGCCACTTTTAACCACGAAAAGTGAATTTACATGCTTGTTGAAGAACAACAGGACTTTCCAAAAAGAAGTCCCAGAGAATAATAGCCTTGAGTAAAACATCATAGGTCAAGTTGATCCGTTCTGGAGGAATTGTCCTCGCCCCGAAAGCTAAATAACATAAAAATCTCCCCAGCTGCTTTCAATTTACAGTAAATTTTATTGTGGTTTTCTTCCCGTTTACAATTTGTTGGGTCATTTTAAAAACAGTACCATTCACAAAGGAGGCGATTTGTCACATCAGCCTCATTTTTAATCCCAGGTGACCGAAGCATCTGCCAGGATGACTGAACGTCGATAGAGCGGTGCAGGAGGAAGAGGAGGAAGAGGAGGATCCACCAGGACTGATGGCTCAGAGACGACCAAGTGGCATTTCGTTACCATCGACGTCGTTCAGCATTGAGGTTTGCAAAGCAGCAAGACATGCAGATTTCAGGTAATGCATAAATAGTTGAGCCTAAAGCGCCATTTGAATCATTCAAATGGAAATGATTACGTTTGTTTTAATTCATTATTCGATTAATTGCTTTTTGCAAAAGAATCAGTCTGAGCAAAACCTAAATCCAGCCTAATATCTGAAATAAATTAAGAAACTAACAGCAGCAATGTGTTTGCAGTGAAATATCTTGATATGTTAGTAAAAATAAATGCTTTTAGGAAGGAAAGACATCAGCAATGTTCAAAAATGCACCCATCTATGGCTGAAACCATTAATTAAGTTAATAAATTACTGAAATAATTAATAATAGTAAACTAATTCAGTTAGTAATTAATTAATTTTTGACTCAAATGAGTAAACAAGCCAAAAAAAATAACAAAATGATACACATTTTTCATATAAGATGAAAAAATGCTCTTTTTTTTTTTTTTTTAAAATTGTTAAACTCTTTTTGATAAGCTAGTAATTCCATCTGATTGTGATATATGAACACACCTGTGCAGTTTCACTAAAATGTAAAAGTCACAAACCTGCTGATTTTGTCTAAATGAACAAAAAGAGGACAGAAATAGAAAAACAACCACCAGTCTTCACCCTCTATACCTCCAACAATATTATCGTGTATCGCAATAACTTTTGGGACAATTTATCGTCCAATAAAATCTGTAATTCATAGCTTACATGGCAGTGAAACGGCGTGGCAGCAGCTTTAAAACTCAGGTTGGTAGAAAACGCCACCTGCGTCTCTTCCTGTCTTCTCCTGCCTAATTAAGATGCAGATGTCGGTTAATGAGAAAGGACACGGCTAATGAATGATGCTAAACCCGGCAGGTCACAGTTGGCAGATCCACATGTTCTGCTTTTGATCACATTGGCCAAAATCCCTGCGCTTCTGGAAGCCCACCAACAATTACTCACCGTTTTCATTGTTTGTCTGGTCTCATTTTCCTTGCCACCAGTGTTTTTTGTGCCCATTTGCCATTTCTGGAGTTCAAGATGGTTTTAAAGTCATTATTTTTTCCCTAAAACTGCTCTGCTTGCACACTCAGATGAGCAGCTTCATATGTCAGGACAGAAAAACTCATTTCACCTCTCAACTCATCTGAATTAATGACTTCTTCCTTTTTAAAGCTCCTTTCCCAGCTTCCTCTGTCACCTGTCTCGCTTTTCTTTAATGGAAAACTGTAAAGTTGATGCAAATATTACATTAAATTGCCTGTAAATAGATGTTTAAATTCATGGAGCTGGGATTCGTGCTGTCGCATAGTTGGGTAAATGAGGGATTCGCTTAAAATGAAGCAAAAATTCACCATTTTGATTGGGTTTGGATTATTTTTTCCATTCAAGCCTTGCTAAACTAAAAGTATGAGATGAAATCTTGTGAAGCGAACACACACATGCAGCCGGTTCCTTCTGCACCGGAGACTTCTGGCTAATCCGAGACCTTGGTAAAGCATGTGTTGGGCCTTAGCGCCACATCTGTCATTCTGACGGCTGCTAGCATGGTTCGGACTGTCGCTTTCTAATCCATCTGTGTTCTGCAGAGGCTCTCTGCTGCCAACTGGATCTTGGCTAAGCCTTCAGAGATGTCGCCTGCCAAGTTCTAGAAAGTTAATTTTTTTCTTATCTCGCTTTTTATTTCGCTTCTCCCACCCAACTTCCTTGTTTTTAGGGACGTACCTTGTTAAGAGTGTGTTGACAAATCACGTCCTCTGATAGAGCAGATGCTTGTGCGCGCTGCTTTGATGTTGGCATGCGATCAGGAGCCCATGCAAAGAGGGGAACTTTAATCCCAAGCACCAAAGGCAGAATACGGCCAATGACTTTGATCTCCCTCATGCAAAAAACAGTAATTTTCCACTGCAGTGCCACCGTGCCGGTAATATTGGATTAAAAATTCCCTCTTTTCTTCAGCTGTCCACTCATGTATGGCCTTAGGTGTGGACGAGGTCCGTCAGGGGGGGTTCTGCAAACTGCACAATAGAGATAAAGGGTTAGAGAGGAACAGGCACATCTTCCTCGGCCGAGCGGAGAGGCGATGTGAGGAAAAACCAACCGGGCAGCTTTTTTTAACCTCTACCTGTTTATATGCGTTTGCAGATAAATACTGTAATCACAAACCAGATGTAAAGGATTGATGTTTACCAGTTCCCTCTGGCAGAGAGGGTCGTATAAAAGCAAATGCGAACCAGATTTTAGTTGACAACTTCGTCTTGAAATGAAGGTTTGTCTGTTTTTCTGCAGAAGGTGTACATGATCTGTACAAGGTTCAGATCATAAACACATCACAAAAAACACAATATTCTGGTCTAGTTTCTACTGCAAAAATCTTACTACACTTGAAATTAGAGAAAACTAACTTACAAGTAACTTTTCAGCAAGAAATAGGGAAAAAATAATTTAACTTGTATTATGGGGAAAAGGTCTTGTCATAAGTGAAATACTCTGCCAGTGGAACGTTTATTTTTCCATTAATATTAAGGATGAAAAGTTACTAGTAAGTCTAATTTTAAGTAAAAGAAGATATTTGAAGTAGAAACTAAACAAAAATACTCTGTAATATTTTGTGTTTTTATCTAAATTTGTGGATGTGAGCAGTTTAAATGTAGGTCATAGTGTTATCATATTCACACTTAGTTAAACTAATTTTTATACTATATTTCTAGACTGACGTGACATAATTTTAGAAAATTTCTTACAATTTAACAAATTGTACGATATTTCTCAGAATTTGACCTTGGTAAGATTCTCTTTTTCACTAAAAAAAGGTTATAACGAAGGCTAACTTCTATGCCTGTTCACTGCGCAAGACTCCACTGCTGAAGTAAATGCATGTTAAAGCTTGCAGAAGCTTTTCTGCAGAATATTTAGACATTCATCCAGTGTAATACTGGGAGAAAACCTGGTCAGATGAGACTCAAACTGGGATATTTAGATGCCATTTCTCACACAATATATAACATTTGTTAGCAAAAACTGCCATCAATCATTTACCATTTAGCGTTTGATCAAATTTCTCCAAAACCTTACCGTATTTTCCAGACTATAAGGTGCATTTAAAAGCCTTTAATTTTGTCAAAAACGACTGTGCCTTGTATATTGTTCCGGAATAAAACAGCGCCCTCTACTGCATTAATATGGATTAATTCTGGTTGTGCTCACTGACCTCTACGTGATTTTGTGTGTCAAAATGTTTTAGTTACATTAGGGATACTGCAGTCAGGAGCTTTTTGCAGAGTAAAACTCATTGTACTTTGTCTGACTGACTTATCTGTTTTGTTTCACTTAATTCACCTTATAGTTTGTTGCTTTATATATAAATAAAAGATTGAAAATAGACCAGTCACAGACAGTGCGCCTGCGCAGTGCAGTGCAGAAAATACGGTGATTTTGTTCCATTTGAGCCGAGCCGAAAAAAATTTAAAACTGAACAGAAAAATAAGAAAAATACGAACAAACAAATGATATCAAATGAGTAAATTCATGTGTGAATAGAAAAGGATTTAATTGTACGATCAGTAGCATTTTTGCTTAATCTAATCATGAATCTGATCCTAACTGGGGTTTTGTGACCTGCAGGATGAATATTTGATGCGCTTTTTGATCAATTGTGGTTACAGTTGATGTTGTCTCATTTGTCTTTTATTTTCTGTAGATTGATTATTTCTTTTTTGTACATTTCTGAGAGTTGCCGGAGAAACTGAACTCATGTTTACGAAAAGGAAAAAAACAGTTAAAGCAAAGGAAATCTGAAAGGATGTTGTAGTTTCAGCTTTCACAGAAAATGACAATGGAAGAGTCTGAAAGACCTTTGACTCAAGAAAGGTACAGAGAGTAGAATAATCTCTGTTTCGGGTTTAGCAGCTTTTCTTTCAAAAAGAAGCACTAAAAGTGTAAAAGGAAGGAGTTGCTGAAAGGAAAGTGGAAATGTACATTGATGAAAAACTGAAGGCGAGTTGGAAAGGCTGAGTAAGAAAAGAGGAGAGCGAAGAGCTAAAGTATGTGCATTAGCAAACTGGTTGACCTCATTCACAGCTCTGTGTACAGGATTCTGAAATCATATTTGTTTTTTTGCGACTCTGTGTGGGATTAATTACAGAAAGTAAAATGGAGTTAATTAAAGTGGAAATGCTTTGTGAAGCAGTTCCCATGTAGGGTTTATTTTAGTAAATCTCAAGACTGCAGCGCATAATTAACACCGCTGTGTTTGTGATTCTCAACTTTAACCTCAATGAGAAAATTATATTTTCAGATGCCTATTTCCTATATTTAGATCAGAAAATAGGTTTTTAATCCCTAATCCAGTCGTCAGTTGTCTGAATTTGATGCCATCTAGTGGCAGCAGAACTAAATGTACTCTTGGACAAGGGTATCGTTTTGTCTTGACAGCATTCTTAAAAATACTTTGGTCATAATAAGATGAACATATTTGTTTGTCTTTGCTTTGTAAAGCAGCAACACCTCAGTTTTTAACTGTTTTAGTATTTTTGTCTTGACAATCTGTATCCTTGGAGTCCATCCATCAGTGGAGGCGCTGCTTGACTTACTGCCATATTCCTCCTCATAAGCTGCTTGTCCTTGTTGTTCAAGCTGAAACGCCACAAACTAAAATAATGGGACTGCAGATGGACTCAGTTTATTCATATCTATGAGACTGCAACGTATATACAGCTAAAAAACTAAATCTAGCTGACATTAGCTAAGCTAATCTGCTATAATTTAAATATGTGCAGACAAGTAAAGAGTCTGTACATACAAGAGTAAATGTTGGTTTTCTGATGAGAACTTTCAGTATGTTTTAACAGACCCGTTCTTCTTGGTAATGAGGTTTCTTTTAAGAAGCATAGCGTGGGTTTTGCTAACGTAGCCGAGGCTGAACCGTACATGGCTACTTGTAAAGTTTCAGGACACAATTTAAGCTGGTTGGTTGGTTTTCTTCATGTTTTAATAAAAAATGTGTTTATTATGGACAGAAATTGTTGAGCGATGTCAAAGTGTTTCCGTGTGAAGCATAGAGTTAGCTTAGCTAACCTAGCTAATTCTGTAATTCATTGGTTTAAACATAAAATTTACACAAGTTAATTTGGTCTTCAGTGAAAGATCTTAATTTCCTTTTTTAACACAAATAGTTGGGAAAAGAAATCACTCAGCAACATCAGTGTTATATATGTATGACATAAAATTAGCTTAGCTACAAATGTAGCTCATGCTACAACTTATTTTAGGACGTTGGTAAGGTTGGAGTACTCTGGCGTTAGTAAAATTGTCAAAACACAATCTTTGAAAATTTTAACAGCTATTACTCGGCAATGTCCACATTTTCATATAAGCAAACACATGAGTTTACCATTATTTTTACCATTACCACCATATGAAAATCCTCAAAAGCCTAATGAAAACTAAACTGCTTATTAACTCACATATATTACAAATGAATATATTTTTTATCTCTATAGGACTTGAGGAGCTTTTGCTCATTGTGAATATTAACTTGCTGATACTCAACTTTATTTCCAATTCGACGTCATGCTTACTGAAAGAAAATGGAGGAAACTAGTGGACTGTTTTTCACTTAACTCTATTAAACTCCTAGAAATAGCAACGTTGTTTTATTGGAAAGTTTTGTACGTGCAAATGACGTCCAGATTTTAAGAAGAAAACTATCCCAAGCAATGACACACATTTCTGTCTCGTATCAGGCAAGTCCATCCGACCCACTAAACTGTTGAGATGAACGGATACAGGATCCTTCTGTGGGATTTTGGTTTCGAGAGTCAACCCATCTGTTGTTTTTCTGCTGAATGATGGAGTTTCTGCCTCTTCAAACATCTCCGCCGCCATCAATCACAGCGGACGCCGTTGTCCAGATCTTAACTTCAAGATGGATGTTTTCACTTTCCTTGGATCCGTTGAGATTTGTTACATTTCATACCACACGTAATGAAACTATTACCGTTCACACTTGAATGGATCTATATGAGCCTCTGTGGGTCCGAAGGAAAACCATTTCTTGTTGTTTTTTTTTTGATGTTTTAACTTGGCTGCCTTTCTTCTTCGCCGAAGCCGGATTGGCAGTGACGAGAGGCAATTTGTCGGGCAGCAGCAGGTGGTTGGGTTAATTGCCCGCGATGTTGGTTGGAAGGAAAGTGTCTCGCTGAGAGTGGAGTGCCTTCTGCACTGGTGGAGCTCGAGTCCGGATAAAGAACAGCAGCAAGCATATTGTCATCTCCCACCTCGCCCTTCCTAACCAGCTGCAATGCACTCCCATTGTTCAGCCCAACTGGCTCCATTCCCAGTGGAATTATCCCTTTCTCTCCATGTTTCGTCTTTCTGCCCACTGCCACCCACCATGAACACGTCCCCTTCTTTTCTAGAAATTTCCCTCCTTCATCTTCAGCATCAGACTCATTTCACAGGATCAATCCTCTCGGCTTAATTCCTCTCCACATCCCTACTTCCTGTAATCAATGCCGCTTCATCTTCTTTCCCTTCTCCCTGCCCTTTCTTTTTGCTTCATCCCAGAGAGGCAGTATTGATGTCAACACACAGAGCGCTCAGTGGTTCTTAAGCTGCGCTGGCCAACCCACTGGTTCCTTCAATTGTCCCAGTAAGTGGAGGAATAGACTTGATGACTATTTCCCAACCTGTCTTTCCAGCGATATGTTCATAAGAAGTTGGTGTGGGGTTTAGCGTTAGCATAGAGGAGCTGTAACTCTGACAGCCGGGCCTTTAAATCAAATATGTGGGCGTTGGGTGAGATGCAAAGCTGTGATTAAACGTTTGAGCAGTGAAACTAAACGGTTGGTTCTGGGGTTGGACGCTGAGCAGAATCAGGACAAATATTGTTGATTAAAAACAAGACAATAACACTCTCCACTTCTAAAAGGTTTGGTAATGCCAGTGTACGTTTTGAGACTAGATATTTCAATAACACCAGACTGAAGATATCGCTTTAATTCAGTCCCAGTTCTTACTATTCTTCTCCTTTGTGTTGAAAACAACTCATTCCTGGAAGTAAATATTAGAAGACCATTTAAAACACATATACACATATTTATCCCTAACTATAGACAAGTATGGACTAGCAATACACTTAATTTCAAGTGTTTCAAGTATTTCTACTACACTGGTCTTTTTACTTTTACTTCAATAATTTTATTATGAAGTATCTCTACTCTTACTTGAGTAAGACTTCTGGATTTTCTACCTACTGAATGAAAAATAAACATGTTTTAACCAAAAATTCACCAGACAGATACACACCTGCAGTTTTTGTTAGTTTTTTATAGATCTGGAAAAATTTTATTTTGCCTGACTTTATTTTTTGTTACTTATATGAATTATTTTCATTTTTGCTTCTAAAATATCAAAATTTCTACTTAACTTTATATTTTCGTACACCTGATGATGTAATTTTTAAATATCAAATGACAGAGTAGACTTTTTACCAAATACTTGTGTACTCTTTAGTAATTTGTTGGACGGCTACTTTTTACTTTTACTTGAGTAAAAATACGTTGAAGTAGTTTTACTTTTACTTGAGTACAATCTTTGGATAACTTACCCACCTCTTTATATTTCTAATTAAAAAGAGTTTAAAGGAAAATCTGCAGGATGTGCAGAATTTCATCCATTAGTCTTCAAAATTACTATAATTATTTTCTTGCAGCCTTATTTCAGCTAATCTGTAAATATTAAGCTACAGATTTACTCATGTTGTAAACATTTGACTATACAGAAGCTTCTGAATGAAAAGTATGTCCAGAACTTCTCAATCTGAGGATGTTTACTTTCCATCAGAGGGATGGAGTGTAGGAATATTTCACCTCATCTGCGCGGTGACATTTCTCCTCATGAGTTTGGCTCTGTGGCTGTACTTTATTTCCACTCGCACGCCGCCTGTGCATTTTTCTCTCTAACCTTTTCTTCTTCAAAGCGGCATGAAAGGCAGCCGTCACGGCCGGCGATCAAAGAGCAACAACCAAAGCAGCGGCTCTCTGTTGTGCTGCTGTCATTTTCGCTCTTTTAAGCAACAAAACAGGAAAGCGCTTCAGAAACTCCGGGCCACTCTTGATGAACACACGCCGACTTTACACGGCCGTCCTGGGAAATGTGGAGCCTGGACTCGGCTTTTTGCTTTCAGTCCCGTGTTTTGTTGCAAACATGTCAGAGTCTGAGCCCACATCCTGTAATAAAGATCAGTCATTTTCCTGCAAAGGATCTAAAAACATGCAGGTTGCTCACTGATGATGCTGCTGGAAAGTTAAATCTCTTGCTGCTTTAATTTTTAATCCAACATGTGCAGCAGAAACCCCTTCATAGCCTGTGTAAAATTTAATGTGGAGCTGAATTATGGAAACTGTCCTTTGAGCTCTGACCTCTGCTTCTCTGTAGGAGGAATGATCAATCACAACAAAACACTGCATCCCTACCAGTTACAGGTTTGCTGCTTTTCTAAAGCACAATGACCTCATGTTGCTCTGTAACTTTAAACATCAAAACTTTTTTCCAAGGAAAACTTTAAAGTAGCTCCATAAACGGTTTCCTCTTACTTTTAAAAGGAAATGGAAACATGAAACTTTTGATTTAAAAGGCTTGCTTAATCCACAGATTTAACAGAAAATGTATCTGTTTAATCTAAACTTGTAAAAGTGTAAAATAGCATTAACATTTTACACTGGCTAATTTTCCAGACACCAAAAAAACTTTAACTTATTCCCAAAAAGTGACAGAATGACATTCAAACTGTAAATTTTGCATAATAGGTCCCTTTTAAAAACTTTGTAGCCATCCCCTTTTTTTTCTTTGTGGTTAAATAAATGTTTCCATAAACCTGCAACTGATGGTAATGAACTTCTCCAAGACATAGACGTTTTATTTCGTCAGTTTTGGGCTCCTCAGGCTTCTGTTCTTGACTTCCATTTTCTTTCTGAAACCTTCAGATCTGCCCGTGTTGCACCAACAACATTCCCCTGTTTAGAGTTAACTGAACCCCTTTTCTTCCCCCATGTCTGCAAGCTTAAATGCATAGAGTTGCTGCCATGCAATTAGTTGATAAAATGGCTTTTTTTTTGTCTAAAATGTTTTCTCTAAATGTTTTCCATTTGTTTTTGTCTTTGTTGCCGTTCTGCCTTTCTGTTTTGCACCTCAGGGCCTCCGTACCTCATGTCATCCATGTTTAAACGTCGCCGCGGTATCGCAGCTCGTTACAGGTTCTGGGTTTGGTGGCTGTCAGCGGCGTCCGTCGGTGTCACGGAGCATATGGAGTTTTGAACATGACTTCTCTGAACAGCGCGGGGTCGGTCTGTCAGAGGCGCGTCAGGGAGGGATTGTGTAGCTCTGACGGGGACACAGAGATAGAGACATGCTTGAAAGGTTGAGGTATTGAATTTTACTTCCTGACAGCTCAGTGACCTTTCGACTCTTGTGGGGGGACAAGACAGAGATGGATTTTGCAGTCGTTCGCTTTGCTCTGCGCCGCTCCTCCCACAGGGTTAAGAATTAATGCTTTTTTCTGCCTCTTTGCTTTGCAAAGGAGACTCGGCTGAACTGATCCCAAGGCTCTCCGGCGCAGTTCAGTGGTACACAGAGAAAAAGGTTATTCTCCTGTGAACATTTTCCAGCATTTAACAGCAAATCACAGAAATTAACACTGCAAACGAGTGTGAGGTCTTGTTAGTTGGCTGGAGGTTGAACTTGGCAGAATCTGGACAGCACCAGCACACCCACGTGGTGATCTGCACACTTGCTCCTCACACCTCTGCTGTTCATACATACATGCAGCATGACATGGCTAATATCCTGAATGCCAATAAGAACCACCCGACTCGCCGGCTGCGAGGCATTTCCCCTCTGCGTTGGTGCCTCTGGGCAGAATCCGCGCTCTCTTCCTCTTTCTCTGTGGCTTTAAGGTGAAAGTAACAAATCATGGTTTCATATGGCCGCCTCTCCAACCCTCCACAGGATCACCCAGTGTCTGTAGGAGATACGAGATGAGAATGCACATCAGTGGGCTGGCTTGTCTTATCCCTTCTTTTCTTTAAATCGACAGAATGAGCTCCAAGCTGTATTTTCCCTCTTAAAGTTCACTGACTCTTGGCTTCGCTGGTGCTGCTTTGTTCCCTCAGAGTGTGCATTGATGGCACAAAGCTGCTTAGCCGCTGAAGTCACGTCCCTGTAGTTTTCTTGGCAAAGTGACTGAGGGCTGAAGATGATAGAGCTGAAATGATGGCGAGGTTTTTCATTTCTCATCTATCTTACGGGGGCCACCACACGTGGCCAGCTCTCTGTGCTCCATTTACTCCAACTGGCCGATGAACCATCTACATGAAGAGCCTCATTGATCCCTCTTTACCCGAGCTTTGTGAAAATATAGAGTCGAGTGAGGTTAAATGCAGATCCATCAAGAGGCGCTCGGCTGGACAAGGACAAAAAAACAGCCACTGGAGCGTCTGCAGACAATCTCAAATCACGTGTTTACACATTTTCATGGGGGATTTAATTGGCAGGTCATTGAGTGCAGTGATGAAGATTCTCCATCTTGCTTAGGGACCCTTCAGCAGGACTAAACTCTGCCAGCAGAAGAGACTGAGCCCAGATCATCCAGCTAATAAGGACAGCTTTTTCTCCCACTGTGGCTTGGCACTGCTGCAGTATTTACTATTCACAGCATTCATAACATTCTCTATAAATTCTTCATGAGCATGTCATAATATTGCGATGAAATATTATCATACCTCTTTGTATCATATCTTTATATCTCCTTGAAAGCTCCTGCCAAATGAAATATCTTGAATGTGTTAAAAAAAAAAGATCCTTTTTCACCGCTTTGAGAGAAAAATGAAAAATGCTTCAATAACTCATTAATACATCAGCGCTGTTTGACATATTTACTTCTAGTTTTTCATTGCAAATTAGTTTTATGTCACGGTTAGTGGATGTGAAGGTTTCAAATGGAGAAAAGATGCAAGACCACACACAAGTACTCTGATAGAATAGGTAAAATGGATGCAACACACGAAGTAGGCAAGTTATATGAATGAATGTTATATAATTACATAAACAGATGATAAACAAGCCGAGGTATGTGAGAAATGAGTCGTGACCAAGACTAGGAGCCTGAAATGAGTTGTCAACAAAACTAAGTCAATAAGAATTAGCCTGAGAATGAGTTGTGGCCCAGATGGACCTGCAAGACAAAATTGATATATTTTTTGGGCATTAGATTTTGTCTCCTGTTAATATATACAAAGCTATATATTATATTATATTAAGTCCATCTCAGATCCTGTTTCCATTTATTTACCAAATAATAATTTTAGTCATATTAAAAGAAATATGACAAAGAAAAGCACTAAATATCAGACTTTCTTGTTTATCCCGTTGCATTGTATTGATTTAGTTTAGAAACTTGTGATATGCGTCTCCTTGGAAACTGCACACCTCTACAGAATATTTACTGCAGCTGGATTTATTTGACAGAGTGAAAATAAAACACTGTACCGTGTGTTTGTTGGTATTAATGGGAAAAAAATCCATTCATTACGCCGGTGTCAGTCACTGATGGGGTTTTAATTATTTTCTGTACAGCAGTGAGCCTCATAGCCCAGAGGGATGAAATACATTAGGTCTTAGTCAAACATACACAGACAAATTCAGTGTTGATTTTAGCTTGTTCACAGCATTTATCACCATCACTATTATTCAAAGTGTTGACTAATTATTTTTGCTGTCAGTGAAACGGCACAGAAATGAACATGTTTAGGACCAAAGCACCTTAAAGGATAGAAAATAGATGTTAAGCACTTAGAGAAAATGTGATTTGCAGCATCTTGTCCTGTGAAAAGTTATGAACACAAGGTGGGAATACCGACAAGCTGATGTGAAGGAATAGACAATAGAGTTGTGTAGGAGTTGTGGTTGACACCAGCTCAGTGGAACATCGCTTTCCCACAGATTCAGAGATCCAGGGTAACGACCCTGTCCGTGTTTCCTCATTTCAGTGTCTTTCTGTCTGCTGTTCAGCCGCCCTAGGTCACTTCCTGCTTTCAGCTACTTGGGCTGCATGTGTAAGACTTTTAGGAGATTCTACAACTTTCTTTGGAAGTATTATGGTATATTTTTCCGTGAGAAAGAAAAGCAAAGAGTATACAGAGTTTATGGCATCCATAGCTCTGCCAAAGTGTTGAACCAGGGATACTTTCTATGGGAAGAAAATCGAAGCCTACAGTCGACAATTATGGAAGCGTTCAAGTGCCAACAATTGGAAATAAATTCAGAAGTAGTTTTCATTTAAAAAAGGAAACTTTCTTGTTATAGCAAGATTTTAAAAACTTGTTATACGTGAATTTTTTTATTTCTTTTTACAATAAATTCACCAAAATGCTTCTTGGTTTATAATGATAACAGAACATATTTCTGTTTAATAAATGAAAATATAATAAGCTTTTTTCACAGATTTTACTCACTATATATTCAAGTGTGTTGGAAAAGAAGCAAAAATAAACTAGAAGTTCAAATAAAGACACATTTTTGTGTCCAAACTTTCTTTTTTTTAAGTCAGTTAGAATGACTAAAATTATTTGTATTTGCTAAATGTCACAATGATGTGAGAATATGTCAGATTTATTTATGAATGTAGAAACTATTCATGTTTAAAGTCTAGAGCTCAACATGATAGTGAAGTTTTTGGAAACTTTTCAGTGACTTTTCGAATTCAAACTTTGTAACTCTTTGAGATAATGGCCGATGCTTTTTTAGTTGTGTTATAAGTGAAACAGTTTTAAGAAAAAATCTGTTTATGTAAAAACTCTTGATGTAATTTTCCCTCGCTGTCGTCCTCACATGACGAATGGCGCTGTCCCTTTCCCCTGAACTCTCCTTTGTGACAAGTTTTCTCTTCTCCCTGAAGCCATGAAACATCCGTAATTACATTTCCCCCATCTGTCTGCTCACACAATCGGCCATACATCACCATCACAACAATTCCATTAACTCCCAGCGCGTTAAATAAAGACGGAGAAGGAAGAGGAAAGGTGGGGTGCACTCATAAACAAAAGGAAAAGATGATCCCTTTCAATCGCTTGATGATATTAATCCCTCAAACCCATTCGTTGGAGACGTTTTGGACGAGATGCTATCACAAGAAGAGTCAGGGGCATCCTCTTCCTCCTGCCTCTGTCTTCATCTCCGTGCCCTTGGCAACGGCGAAATCCCTCCACAAGATGGTGGTGTGTGCAGCCAGAACCACATGGGATGTAATTACGGAGAGTTTCAAAGCAGGAAAGTGTTGAAATGAGGGGAAAGAAGTGAACTGATTGAACGACAGAAGCAATAATGGCCGCCTTGCTCCAAACGCTGATGGGGAATCTCTTGACAAATTACTGCCGGGCCCTGTGAGCGGGAAGAATCCCTCGCTCATCAATATTCACAGAAGGTAAACAAGCCGGACCGGACCAGAGGGGCTCCTTTAGTTGTAAATGTAATGGTGACATTTGAACAACTTTTGCCAGGTTTTGTAGATTTTCTGGTGAAACGAAACGGCCCAGATGTCTTTAGGGAGCTTTTACATGAGGCACATAATCAATATTCATCAAGAGAGAAATTTGCTTCTTATGAAAGAAATAAAAAACTGGAAGCAAAAAGTACTGGTAATAACAACACTATTATCTTTATCATTAGCATCCAATGGCTCAAGAAAGTATTGTT
This sequence comes from Xiphophorus hellerii, assembly GCF_003331165.1. Classification (NCBI taxonomy): domain Eukaryota; kingdom Metazoa; phylum Chordata; class Actinopteri; order Cyprinodontiformes; family Poeciliidae; genus Xiphophorus; species Xiphophorus hellerii. The sequence continues at coordinate 13,982,680 of NC_045695.1, read as the reverse complement.
TTTATATTTAAAGGGGATCTATTATGCAAAATTCATATTTAGCACATTTTTGTACTTCCATTTGGGTTATCACTGCTTCTAAAAACAGTGCAACTGCTTAGAAAAACTCCCATTTGTTCTTTTGCAACTGGTTAATGTTTTTTGTAGTCTGGAAAATGATGCGCCGCTACCTAGCAACCGTACCAAAGCTCAGCCCCGTTACCTAGCAACCCAAGCTGAACTCAAGCTGGATTTATGCACTGTACAATGGCTGCTGGAAAAGACAAGTGTTTTGTTGTTGACTTACCGTCCAGAAACCACTTGCTGTTGTGAAGGAGGTTCGACTTCTGCTATTCAAAGATGTACAGTTGTACAATTGCACATCTGTTTGCAGCCATTTTCATATATGAGTGTAAACGTTGAGTTGGGCAGCGTGGCTAGGTGCAGCACATTTGGATTTAAGTGGCTATAAAATGACTCTTACTTAAAAAAGCTCAAAATACGAAGAACTAAAAAAAATCTCTCTAAAATGCCCTTCGGTGTGAGCGTCTCTCTGGATTTTATGTGTCAAATTAGATGGCGAGAGTCTGTGGACATCATCAGTTTTTATTTTTAGTTATCGCTTTGAATTCAGGTTTGGCCTTTGACTAGGTCATTTTAATACATGAATGTTCTTTGAGTTGAACAATTCCTCTTTAGTTCTGACTGTACATTTAGGATTGTTGAACCATTTTCATACGTGTAAATAATTGTAGATCATGAAAGGATAAACTTATTTCTGTTTTGAGGAATTTTACTTTACTTTAAAATCCATGCAACACTTACAGCATCGGCAACTGGGAATATCAGAACTCTGAGCCAGTTTAGATGCAAACATCTTACCCTGGGTGTGGAATCATCTATGCTAGTTCTTTTGACACAGGAAGAAACACTCTTGTCTAATTCTTCCCTAACTACTTTATTATGAACAGGGTGTCTGCACACATCTGTTGCTTTGACAAGGAGTCTTAATTAAACCCATACCAGTGAAATCACCTGGCATGTGCCATCTAATTAATTACCAGGTGACTAAATTAGTATTTATGACAGAACAGACACTTATTGTTATGGTTCTTTGTGTAATAATAAAATTGCCTGATTGCTACCTGCAATAAATGATAGAAAATAAAAGAAAAGGCCGGTTTTTTACAGTTCTGTGAAAAAGTCTTTGTCCTTTTTATTGTAAAAGTATTGAATTGAATGGAATGGTGGTAATAAACTACCGTAAGTCTGTAAACTGTGAGAAAACACCGGAGAAGAAAAAGTTGTTGGACTTTTTGGTAATAATTTGTCCAGCTATCCAAAATGAGCTTATATCCAATCATGGATGGACGTATTTTTTGCATGAAATTCTTCTTCATTACTGTTCGTTGTAGCCTAACGGCTGTTTTGTTCTTCTGCTCATTAGAGCTTGTTAAATAACTGAGTGGCACATTACTGCCACCAAGTGGTGGGAACTTATATTGTAACTGAGTATCTGAATTATGATGAGAATATCTCTGGTTTCTGTAAACTTTATTGTACCGCGGCCCACAAGTAAAAACCTATGAGTTTCTTGCGGACCTGTAGGTTCCACTGGCGGTCCGAACGTGGGCCTCGGCCCTGTGGTTCAGTATTTCTGGACTAAAGCATACTAAACGGGGTTGGTGTAATAGGTTAGAACAGACAGATCCTCTCAAACAATTTCTGGACTCTACAGATCTGGCAGTAATCAGGTCTGGCTGTGTCCTAGTGAAATCAAATATTAAACCAGGGGATTTTTCTTTAGGTATTTGTTGCATATTCTTAAATGTTAGCTATTCCACATTAGCAGCTCTGGTTATATCCTTCAGAGTGCATAAGCAGTAGATTTGGCTTGAACAGAATAAAGTTCATTTTATTTAACTGTTGCCTTTTTTGTTTGGAGCTTTTATCCTCCAAAGCGCCAGATTTTGGTTTAAAGTGAACAAAACATTTAGATGAGTAAAGTGGGCAGAAAGGAAACATTTCAGACCTTCACTACTGCTGCTACTTATGAAATAAAGCACTTCCTATTCACTTTCTCAGGAGAGTTTTGCAGGTTAGTCCTTGATTATCCTGGTTTTCTGACAAACATAAAAGGATTTAAAATAAATCACAAATACCTTGTGATTTATTTTAAATCCTAGAAAAGTCCTTGCAACCTGTAGAGAATCATGAATATAAAATCCAAAGACAACCCCAAGTGTGAGCATTGTTACTGTTTTTCTTTTGCCAAAGGTTTAAAAACATTAGGTGAAAAAAAAAAGTATCATTCTCAGTGAGCCACCCACACATCCACGTCCGCAGACTGTGAGCGAAGCCTGGAGATTGATAGTTGACTTAATATAGTGTGCTTTAGACAAAGACGGATGGAGTTCAAATTGGAGACGGATGTACAGTCTGAGCCAAAATCAATAATAAAGACTTTCATTTTCAAACAAGATGAGGCACCTGCAGTTGATGTATAGACCTGGAGGTGATGTACAGACCTGGACCTCAAACGTCCATCAGAAAGACGGCGAATCTGACCTGCCGACAACACATGATGAATGCCTGGTAAGGCCAATGCTGCACTCAGGCCATTCTGCTAATCGGATCACAGCCAAGGGAGAGCAGGAGTAAACAAATAGTCTGTAGCAGACATGGTTTCTGATGGTGTTCTGGATAAATGTTTAAATCACCTTCATTGCGTAATTCCTGCAGGAAAACTTTTCAAATTGAAGATATTGTGCATTAAAAGGTTGGCTACGATGGCTACAATGGTCATTTATAAAATAAATAAAAACACAATGCAGTCAACAAATATGAAAACCAACAACAAACATCACATTTTCTCAAGTGCCATTGTTAAAATCATCAATACAAATCAGATATGTTGATCAGTGATCCATTTAGAGGCAACTCTAAACATTTGTGGTGAACAGAAGCTGAACGCTGCAGAGCAGAACCAGAACCAGAAGACCAGAGAACTGTCTTTATGTAACTGTGAAGGCTCAGGTCTGATTTTTGGCCTGATTGCTAGTTTCTAGCTGTAATAACTGAAGCTAGATTGTTTCATTTGATCGTTTCAAAGATAATAACTCACTTTTGTTTCTGTTTAGCTGGAGAAGGTTTTGACACACAGTTGAGTGGTTGGATTCAGGTTCAGTTTTAGGAATTTCCAACTATATAATTAGTGTTGGAGATGTTAAATGTTTGAGTCGTAAAGGTATTTATTTGGTGACAAAACATTTCACTGTTGTTCCTTTGGTTGCTCGTATAGTTAGCATCATTAACCAACTGATTGTTGGAGTCCTGGTTGGTGTTTTTCCATGTTCTCTGTCATATTTACTCTTTCTTGACAACATGAAGCTGTTTGTTGTTTTTCAGCTGTTGCTGTTTTTGGTTTGTTATAACTGATCAAAAATATCCACAAATATACAGTGCAATTGTCCATAGAGGTTGGATCCGTTATTTGTACCTCCTTCACTATAACGTAACATTAATTTCCCCCTTTTTCTAATTCCAAAAACATTAAAAAGTGCTTCTCCTTCATCAGACTCCCCTCCCCTGGATGCTGTATGAATCAGGATGTTTATGAGAGCAGAAACAATCATGTCAGGCCTCTTCTGTTTGTTAAGTGTCTTCGTCTCGGGGGAATTAATTCTGCAGAGGAATTACATCCTGGATTGTTCTCCAGAATGAAGCTGTCACTGCCACTAAGGCTTAACCAGACTCAGATGTGAAGGAGGAGAAATGTTCAGTTGAACTTTGACCGTGCAGCCTGGCAGGAAATTGGTGCGATGAACGATATCGACATGTTTACATCTCTAAAATAGAAGATGTCTGAATTCCATAATGTAAACATTTCTAATCAATACATTGTTTGCTGGCAGAAAGACTCTGACAATATGCTGTTGTGTTATTTACTCGACCCAGAACATCGTCGGTCTTTATTACTAGTGTAATGTTCTTTATTATAGATAGGAAATAATTGTCCTTTATGAACAAAAGATATGTTGCATCTCTAAATACTACAATGTATAAATTCAACTGGGAATTGGGACATAATTAAATATCAAACGATAAAAACGTGAATAAATAGAGAAAGCAGATTTCAAATGATGATTTAATTTATTAAAAATCGAACACGTCCCGGGGGAGGTGGGGGACATGGAGTCTGAGTGGACCGTGTTCCGTGCCTCCATTGTCGAGGCGGCCGATCGGAGCTGTGGCCGCAAGGTTGTCGGTGCCTGTCGCGGCGGCAACCCTCGAACCCGCTGGTGGACACCTTCGGTGAGGGATGCCGTCAGGCTGAAGAAGGAGTCCTATCGGGCCTTTTTGGCCTGTGGGACTCCGGAAGCAGCTGATGGGTACCGGCGGGCGAAGCGGCATGCGGCTCGGGCGGTTGCTGAGGCAAAAACCCGGGCGTGGGAGGAGTTTGGAGAGGCCATGGAGAAAGACTTCCGTACGGCTTCGAGGCGATTCTGGTCCACCATCCGGCGTCTCAGGGGGGGGAAGCAGTGCGGCACCAACACTGTTTATAGTGGGGATGGTGTGCTGCTGACCTCTACTCGGGACGTTGTGGGCCGGTGGGCAGAGTACTTCGAAGACCTCCTCAATCCCACCGACATGCCTTCCACTGAGGAAGCGGAGCCTGGGGACTCTGGGTTGGGCTCTCCAATCTCTGGGGGCGAGGTCGCCGAGGTGGTTAAAAAGCTCCTCGGTGGCAGGGCCCCGGGGGTGGATGAGATCCGCCCGGAGTTCCTTAAGGCTCTGGATGTTGTAGGGTTGTGTTGGTTGACGCGACTCTGCAATGTCGCATGGACATCGGGGGCAGTTCCCCTGGATTGGCAGACTGGGGTGGTGGTTCCCCTGTTCAAAAAGGGGGATCGGAGGGTGTGCTCCAATTATAGAGGGGTCACACTCTTAAGCCTCCCTGGCAAGGTCTATTCAGGGGTCCTGGAGAGGAGGGTCCGTCGGATTGTCAAACCTCGGATTCAGGAAGAGCAGTGTGGTTTTCGTCCTGGTCGTGGAACGCTGGACCAGCTCTACACCCTCGGCAGGGTCCTGGAGGGTGCATGGGAGTTCGCCCAACCAGTCTACATGTGTTTTGTGGACTTGGAGAAGGCGTTCGACCGTGTCCCTCGGGGAGCCCTGTGGGGGGTTCTCCGGGAGTATGGGGTACCGGGCCCTTTGATACGGGCTGTCAGGTCCCTGTATGACCGGTGTCAGAGTCTGGTCCGCATTGCCGGCAGTAAGTCGGGCTCGTTTCCGGTGAGAGTTGGACTCCGCCAGGGCTGCCCTTTGTCACCGATTCTGTTCATCACTTTCATGGACAGAATTTCTAGGCGCAGCCAAGGTGTTGAGGGGATCCGATTTGGTGGCCTTAGGATCTCATCTCTGCTTTTTGCAGACGATGTGGTCCTTTTGGCTTCATCAGATCGTGATCTGCAGCTCTCGCTGGAGCGGTTCGCAGCCGAGTGTGAAGCGGCCGGGATGAGGATCAGTGCCTCCAAATCCGAGGCCATGGTCTTGAGCCGGAAAAGGGTAGAGTGCCTTCTCCGGGTCAGGGGGGGTGTCCTGCCCCAAGTGGAGGAGTTTAAGTATCTCGGGATCTTGTTCACGAATGGGGGAAGAAGGGAGCGGGGGATCGACAGGCGGATTGGCGCAGCGTCTGCTGTCAAGCGGGCGCTGTACCGGTCCGTCGTGGTGAAGAGAGAGCTGAGCCAAAAAGCGAAGCTCTCGATTTACCGGTCGATCTACGTTCCCACCCTCATCTATGGTCATGAGCTTTGGGTCATGACCGAAAGAACGAGATCGCGGATACAAGCGGCCGAAATGGGTTTTCTCCGTAGGGTGGCTGGGCTCTCCCTTAGAGATAGGGTGAGAAGCTCAGTCATCCGGGAGGGACTCAGAGTAGAGCCGCTGCTCCTTCACATCGAGAGGAGCCAGTTGAGGTGGCTCGGGCATCTGGTCAGGATGCCTCCTGGACGCCTCCCTGGTGAGGTGTTCCGGGCACGTCCCACCGGGAGGAGGCCCCGGGGAAGACCCAGGACACGCTGGAGGGACTATGTCTCTCGGCTGGCCTGGGAACGCCTCGGGATTCCCCCGGAGGAGCTAGAAGAAGTGGCTGGGGAGAGGGAAGTCTGGGCCTCCCTTCTGAAGCTGCTACCCCCGCGACCCGACCTCGGATAAGCGGAAGAAGATGGATGGATGGATGGAAAAGGAAATTCAGGCTTGTGGTTATTAGAGGGGACTTATTGTATTATCTTCTATTGTGATAAATTTCTTATCATGACAATAATTTTTGATTGTATTTTTGATCTTGTTGGGGATTTTATTTTCTCACTGTTTGTTTAATTAATCCACTATTAAATATCAATACATTCAAAAACATGATTAAATGCAGCACAAAGCAGACCCAGCTGTTCAGTTACTGAAGGTCCTCTTCAAAGTAACTAAGTATCGACTCTAACTTATTAAAGAAATACTTGAAATTAGTCATCAAAGACTTGCTTTCACTAAAGAGACAACCTTCTCTTTAGTTGTCAGTCCAAAGATTTTTTATTTATTTAATTCAGTATTTTCTCAACGAGTCCAGCATGTTGGGGAAGATATTGGCACCAAGCAACAGAAACTTTATGAAACAATTTTATGTAGAAATGAAGTGTCTGGATCAACTGTCGCAGCTGAAAAACATAATTTATGCCATTCTTGAATTGTTGTTGAGGGTTGTAATAGTCTGAAGGCCGAAGCTGTTTTGTGTCTGATCAAATAGCGTCTCCATGTTTGTGGTTTATTCCAGCTTCACCCGTCGTCCTGAGCACCTGGAGAGACGGAAAATTAGTTAAAATGATGAAAACTGTGTTCCGACATGATCCGTTCTGTTGTGGGCTTGAATCCATGCAGAGAAAATAAAATATCTTTTTATGTTCTGTAAGTCATTTACAATTTTGTGCATTTTGGGAAGCGACTCAAGACAATCAGAAGTGGTTCAGCGGCTTCCTGCAGAGCAGAGAAATGGCACCTAGAGGACGTTCCTCTCTAATTGCAAACGCTTTTTGCCAGCAGGTAGGTTAAGTGCTGCCAGCTGCATTTAACTACCAGCGGTGGCGGCGAATAGCTTCTTGAGGACATTTCACACTTTCACGTGAATTACATATTTTGTGTTAAAGTGCTTCTGAAATCCAGAAACAGACATTTGTGATGTGAAAACATCATTTTAGGAGAAATATTTCTGAATTATGGAGTTTCCAAAAGTGGGTTCATTTCAATTTATCACACACAAATTTATTAATATCTATAATAGTGGCTTACATGTGTGTTATCTGAGCTTGGAATATTATTTTAGGCCAGTAAAAACAGGTTTTAATGGAAAAATGTGGACCTGCTGATGCAGTTAGTACTTGGTTTTCTCTCCTTTTGTATAAATTTCTGCATCAATGCAGTGTGTGAGGTTTCCAGAAGCCCAGGTTGGTTTAGCTTGTCTGCTTTGGTTCTGGTTTCTCTCATGTTCTTCTTCTATGGTGTTCAGTCAGATTAGTGTGCAATTCTGGTCATTAAACCTGGTATTTACACGTATTTCCTGTTTGAAAATCAAATCAGCTTCTCCATAAGGTTTGTGAGCAGAAACGAGCAGAAAAGTTCCCTCTTTTTGCCATACTTTTTCGTTCCACCTTATTTTCTCTGAATATGTTTGGAACGACATTCCCAGGATTGTGTAGGTCATAACTTTCTGTTTTAAACAACGTATTTCTTATTGCCTTTAAGGTTTTATCGCCTGAAAGAGATAATAAGGAGTAAATTGATGTTGTTGTGCACTAGCTCTTTGGTAAAATACTTTATTTTTATGAACTCACCTTGTTCCTCATCTTTCTTTGTTTTTTGTCACGTGATTAGGAGTAGTCGACGTTAGACGTTTAAATCACTGCAGGGTTTTTTTTACACCTGATAGTCTCAGTTCAATTAGGGAGCAAAATTGCAACATTTGATACATTTTCAGCTCCACTGAAACCATTTGGAAAAACCTGTTCCCTTCCTTGCCTGTGGGGGCGCTACACCAAGAACCACCAAAGGAAACAACAAATAAAACATCTGAAGAAGAAGATGCTGAGTGTAACTTCCTTTTTCACTAAATCAAAAATGGAGTGACGTCAGATTAAAAAACGAGTCATTTCTCCTGCTAGCGCTATACCATCACGATTGTTTTGGTTGCATTTACCCAGAATTCCTTGCGCAGTAGTCCACTTCCTGCTTTTGAAACAGTCTCCAGTCAACTTGCCGTTCACATATGGATATGAACTGAACCAGAGTTCACTTCAACCGAACTGAGACCGAGGTTTGTAGGTGAACCAGTGTTAGCTTTTATGGTCCGAATCAAAGCTAGCTTGCGCGTCCACATCTCTCCAAACAAACTGGATTTTATAGAAAAATGAACTAGATTGCACCCTAAAAATTAGCCAACTTTTCAGAGCTGTGCAGCAACTTTTTCCATCCAACCTGATTTAGCTTATCTGGTTCTTCAGACTGGACTTGTCTAGAATGGTTGTGCTCACATAATATGCACTTACACCTTTATTTGTAAAGTATTGGGGGGGAAGTGAATTTATTTAAGGTGAGTAGTTTCCAGGAAGCCTCCATAACGCAGCCTAACATGTTAGGCCTCTCATCCCTTTTCAGAAGCGCCGTCTCTCTCATATCAATCTGACCTCGGTGTAATAGAGTTCACCGTCGGCCTCTCTGTGGGCCAGCCGTTCCTCCCAACAAATCTCTGTAGCTGCATGTTTCCACGCTGTCCCCTCACGGCGAGTCACGGGTCAACGGTGAAACTGTGAGCGAAACACATTCCTCTCCTCCGTGGACTTCGCTCGTTCCCTGGCGTCCGGCGTTTCCCAGAGCAGTGTTGGGATTGTTGGAGCGCCGCCGAGTCGCCGACCTCCGTCTGCCTCATGCAGGGGTGAGTAACCAGGGCGTCCCGCTCTGATGTGTTTTACTTAGAGGGGAACGGCGCTACTTCACCTCCACAGCCTCCTGTAATGACGGAGCTGCTAAACAAAAACCTGCAGGGAAAAAGTCTGTAGAGAGAGAAAATCTGATCTAAAACACAAACTTTCTTTTCTAAAGCCTGTTTTATTATTCAGCCTTGTTTTAAAAAGTTACCAGTTTTAGTCATTTCTCCTGTGAAAACCAAAAAATCCCCCAAAATCTAGAATTTAGTGACCTCTAGTGGTAAAGCTGCAGATTGCATAAAATATCAATAACGCTCCTCTACTAAGTAACTGATGAAATAATCAATAATTTAATATTTAAAAAATGCATTATCAGACGAACCAAAAATATACAGTTAAGTGGAAATTTTGGTACTTTAAAATGACATTAATTCATATAAGCAGGATTTTATAAGCCTGGCGGGCCACCAGGCTTTACTTGTGCCCCCAGCAGAGTTAGCATTGCTTATGTTTTAAAAAAAATTTAAATGCTCGCATTTTTCAAGACTTTACAATTGGTGTTCATGTATTAATCTTACAATCTTTCAACAACACATAATTATCAAGGGATAATTTCAAATTTCCTGCCAACTTTAAACCATTTTTAACTCAAAAACACGACGAGCCGCTGGATGAATGACCTCCCTGGCGCCCAACCACCAGGTTTAGCAGGTTTTCTAGGAGAAACAAGAACTAGAAAAAAATAAGTAACCAAAAAATAACAAAATCAGACAAAATAAATCGTTTTCCAAATAAAAAACTGATGAAACTCTAACAAAAAACTGTCTGTCTGGTGAATATTTGGTTAAAATATGTTTGTTTTTCATTCAGTGTGTCTAAAATATAGAATAATAAAATTACTAAAGCATTGTAAAAATACTTCTAAAAGTAATTTTTTTCAAAAAGTGACTCCAGTAAATGTAACTAGTTACTATCCAAGTCTGTTCATAAATATTTCGAAACCAATTCTTACAGCTGCTACTGTATATAAATATTTACAATTTCTTAGGTAGAAAATCCCACTTTGTGCAGTAAAAGTATTTTTCTAGAAGCATAATTTACTGAAGTAAAGGTAACTATTTACTGCCTGGGTCTGTTTCTATACAAATCTTGGATTATTCTCCATCAAAGCTAACAATCACTCACGCTGGATAGAAGTAATAAAACATGTACGACTAAAACTCCGTTTTTCAGCAGCGAATTGAAGCTTTTCCATTGTCCACCAATAAAAACTTCACGTATTTCTTTGATTTGAAGGTTTCTCCAGCAACTAATTCAGGATGTTTTACTAGAAAGGTGAAATTTCATTAATTTTCTGCAGGATCTTGGCTGCACGACTCTGTGTTTGGAACCAATCCATGCAAACACTCTTCCCTGTGTTTCTTTATCTCACTGCTCATGGCAAATAAAGCCTGTTTATCATTCTCTGTCTCACCAAGCCTCTCCTCTTATGAAGTAGCAGTGTCTTGGCAACTAGCACATTATTCTGCTCTATTTGAGGCTCTGGCTTTAATAATTACTGTGTTTAATCTGAAATATGACTAGTTTCCAATCCGGTTGCTGCTACTGTGCAATTCCACTTCTCTCATTCCTTCTGTTTGTGTGTTTCACCTAATTGTTTCACATCAAACAAATTTTAATTGCAGCATAAATACAAAAGTCTGCTTTTGTAATAATCTTTTTATGTATTCAATGGGGAAAATGTATCCAAACCAGCTTGTTCCTGGGTGAAAAAGTGACTTTTTATGCCACACTTGGCGCACACAACTGGCATCAACTTGTTGTGATAACTGGGAATTAGCTTTTTATATCACTGTAAATGAATTTTTACCTTCTGTTCTTTGCAGAATTGCTTTAATTTAGCCTTATTGGTACGTTGTGAACATTAACAGTCCACTTAAAGTCATAAAATGACTATTGTTTTTGTTTTCTGTCTTCATTTGGATCATTGTACTGGTCAGAAATAGATGGATATTTTCTGAAAACCATATAAATTTTGACCCAAAAACTGTACAATTATGAGGTAAATGAAAAAAAAAACCCAACAAATCAAAAGATAAAGAACTGAAAAGAACATCATTTGCAAGATATATTAAAAATATTTACCAGTAATGTTTGGAAGAACATAAAGCATTTAATGAGCCAAATTAATTAGTTAAATTTGGCTCAAAAAGTATTTTCAAAGAAAGAGAGACCTAAATCCTGATTTTATCGATCAGAATTGACTAAATTTGATTTTTTTTCCCAGTTGATAGCTAAGAAAATTTATATTAGCTAAATGTATGTCATTTTTAAAGTTTTGGATATAGAATAATTTACGCTTCCCTTTTCAGCCACATATCTGAATACTTTATTTGTTTAATTAAAGTACAAAAAGCTTAGTTTATTGTTAAGTCGGTAAATTATATATTTGCCGACTTTTAAATTGCATTAATGTTTTGTATTGTTATATTTGGATGAATGAAAGTGGAGAAAATGGAGACATAATGAAGAGATAAACACATTTTGGTTCTAATAAATGTTCAAAGTCCAAATCAGCTCTTTTCTGTCCTCTTGTTGATTGAATCATTTAAAATTAAAGATGAGGGGAAATTCACCTCCAGCTTTTGTTTTTTATTGATTGGAGCAAAGTCGACGTCAAAGGATTTGAAACATTAAATATGTATTTCATGGCAGCATGTGAAAACTCGGGGCGTTCTGCAGATTCATAAATTAATTTAAAGCTTTAGAGACACAAAAAGAAAACATTCAAAATGAAGTTTCACACCTTTCCTCATATAATTAATAAACAGATTTTGATTATTTGTTTCTGATGTAATACATTTTTTACTTATAATTCTTCCTAACTTCCTTTGTGCTCAACTGAGAAGGATAATTTAAAAATCTCATAAAATATGCAGATGAAAAATCAACACATTTTCTACAATTTTACGCCTTTAAAAACCATTTTCAGTAACTACTTTTTTTTAAATTCTACATTTTTATATTAAATTGAATAGATCAATTAATTTTGTGCAAAGTTATAAAACTTGTGAATTATTTCATGAATTTATTAATTATCATCGTCATACAATACAAATATTAATGGATTTTTTGATGTTGTAGCCCTTAAAATGCAAATTTAAGAGATTAAACCTTTTATTTCTTCATATATGTGCAAATTACATTTTGAACGTGTCAAAAATTAACTTCCAGACTGATTATCGTTTTCATTTGTGTGTTAAATTTTTTTTTTTTCTTCATCCCAGGTCCAAAGTTTCCCCCAGAAAAAGTGCTAGGCCCGTTGGTTGGTTGGTTGGTTGGTTGGTTGGGTGCAAGACCAGTTATTCATCCAGTTTGTCATGTTTTTGAGTTAAAAAGTGATTAAAGTTGGCAGGAAATCTGAAAATATCACTTGATAATTATGTGTTATTGGAAGATTAATACCTGAACACCAACAATAAAGTTTTAAGAAATGCAAACATTTTAAAAAGATTAAAATAAATAAGCTTATTTATTTAAATCTTTTGTAAAAAATAATTTACAAAATGGCACCAACATGTAACTTTGACGAGAGTTCAACACAAATAATAAACACAGTACAGGGATTCCCTCAGTGTTTTATAAGCCTGGCGGGCCACCAGGCTTAACTTGTGCCCCCACCAAGCTAAGCATTGCTTATTTATTTTTTCATTTTAAAATCTTTTTAAATATTTGCATTTTTAAGACTTTATAGTTGGTGTTCAGGTATTAATCTTCCAATAACACATAATTTTGAAGTGATATTTTCAAATTTCCAAACCACCTTAGCAGGTTTTCTGGGGGAAACCTTGCAACAGAATCAAATTGCATTATTTCCGCAAAATAATGCAAAATACACGACTTTGACTATTTCTAGCCTTTGCATCAATCCAGCCAATGTTATGCAAACAAAACTTAAAAACTGCAGCTGTCCAGGGACCAGGAAGGTTAAGCCTCTTATGTTTTAATAAGCTCATAATTAAAAGAGGTTGTAAATACTTTGCAGCATGGCAGCGTGTGTCGTTTGTTAAATGTGTCACCAAATCTCCTCTATAATTTTCCTGAGAAAATCCAATCTGCCAGTTGAGGGCAGCTCAGGATTTGGGAGTAAAATGTGCGTTTGTGTCGCAGCACGTTTTACGCTTTGTTTTAACGCTCTGATGCTTCGTTTGTTAGTTTTTAGAAACAACAAATTAATTTTCTGTTCATCCGGGCGCGACGACGCTCCGATAATCGACCTTTTCTCCTCGTTAGTTCAGTCGGTTCAGCTGCAGTAAAGGTCAGCAGGATTACAGCTGAAAACTTTTAGAGGTTGTTGGTTCAATTCCACGTCTGCCATAAAAAATTTAAATTAAATTTAATTAGATGCATTTGCCTTGGAATAATTTAAATATGAGCTACAAAAAATCCTTCCTTGTGCCTTAAATCCATTATTTCTTTCTACTGTCCCTCCTATCCTTCCTTCCTTCCTAGTGTCCTATCCCCAATCTTTCTTTGTCCTTTCCTTCATTCTTATATCCTTCCTTCCTTCATGTTTTCTTTTTTCTTTTTGTTCTAGTTTTCTCCACCTTTTCTCCTTCCTTCCTTGCATCCTTGTCTTCTTTCATTCCCTCCTCTCTTCCAGCCTTGCATAATTTTGTAAGATCTTCTTTCTTCCTTGTATCCTACCACCTTTTTTCTTTCCTTTGTTCCTTCCTTGTTTCCTTTCCTTCTTTACACCCTTCTCTTTCTTTATTTCCTTTGTTACACCCTCAGGTTTTCCTTTTTTCCTTCTATCCTTCTTTCTTTGCATCATTCTCTTTTTTCCTTTTTTCCTTCCTTACCACGTCTTTCCTTTTGTTTCCTCCTCCTTTCCTTCATTCCTAGTATCCTTCCTTCCTTCCTTTTCTTTTTCTATTCTTCCTTGTTTTCATCTCTCCATTTTTTCCTTCCTCTCTGATCATTGAAGAAATGCTGATATAGAAACGTTACTTCATTCTGTAAGTATGTAGTTTTATCATTAAAAATGTAAAATGTTTTTTCCTCTGATTGTTTTTCTTCCCTCATAATAAATAAACCTTTGGTTTCTCCTCTGGGGATCTGAGTTAGCAGGAATAAAATACATTGAACATGTAATGTTAAAACTCTCAGCTTTCCTCGCAGTAAATGTGTCCTTGTAAACACTTACAGCAGCCATTTTATTGGAGCAATCATCATTAAGACATTCAAACATCATATTGCAGCTGCAGTCGTAGTTGTTGGACATTAATAATGAACTCCAGAGCGCTGATCCTCCGCTCCTCGTTTCCCGCAAAGCATCTGAGCTCATAATTAGCCATCATGGCTTCTCTTTGCGTTCAGATAAGCAGCGTTTCTACTGAAGGCGTGGCGGCGCGTTCCTCCCCACTCAGGCTTTCATCAGGATGCGAGGCGGCTGCTGTTGTCGCTGCCTTTGATGCCTGAGTCCTTCCAGGAACACAGGAAGTGAAATTAGGGTCACAAAGCTGCTTTAAAGTCAAAAGCATGGATGAAAGACGGCGCTTACTGCCCAACACTTCATCTCTGTGTTGTTCTGTTATTGATATTTGAGTTTTCTCTTGCATGAAGAGTCTTCAACTCCTAAAACAATAAACCTTACCAAGTATTTTGGGTCAATTTCTTGTGGAAATATCTTGAAATAAGACAAAATTAACTTTCAAGTAACTTTTCAGGGGGGGAACCCAGTCTCATCGGGGCAAATTGAATTTTGAACGTGTCAAAAATCAGCTTCCAGACTGATTATTGTTTTTATTTTTGTGCAAATGTCTTCAAATTGAAAACTGGTCATTTTCAGAAAAATATTTTAAAAAATGGTAACAACATGAAAATCAGAAGAGATTTAAACACAATCAATAAACACAATGGAATCCAATTAACTAGATAAATGTGGAGTAATGGGAGTCGCTTACACAAAATAATATAAAATGCACAACTTTAACCATTTCTGACATTTGCATCAACCCAGACGATGCTCATTGTTCTGCTCTAAAATAAACTTTATTGAACTGATTTCACGTTCTCCTGTATGTGTTTTGCATGCAGGTCCAGCGAGTTTCTCCCATCAGTGTTTATAAAGTTCATATTCATCCCAACTGTATTTGTACCGTTTCTCTCTTTCCCTTTCTAGTATTCCCCCACCATCTTTGTTTCTGTATCATCTGGCTCCAATTAAAGGTGTCCAGCAACGCCCTCCGCTGGATGGAGGCCAAACTACAACTCTAAAAGAAATTGACTTTTTTATTTTATCGATTGGAACCAGAGATACGTTTACTTGAGTAAGTTTTTGGAAGAAATGCATATTTAGGAGTATTTTTAATTTTAGTAAAACTTCTGGATACTCCTTTGTGAGTAACTTTACTGAATGAAAAACTAGTTTGTTTTAACCAGACACAGAGACAAACCTCCAGGTTTAAGGTTTCATAAGTTTTATATTGAAGAAACTGATTAGAAAAAATACTTATTGTGTCAATTTCTAATTATATGAAATGTTTTCATTTTGTGCTTTGAAATACCAGAAATCTCATTTTGGTTTGTCTGATAATGTAATTTTTAAATATTAATTGATGTTTTGATGGGTTGTACCAAATACATATAAACTCTTACTGAAATAATTCTTTGGGCGGCTACTTTTTACTTTTACTTGAGTAAAAATATGTTGAAGCAATCAAGCAAATTTTTTAGATTAGAATTAATGTGAATCTAATCATAAGTCGATTAATAGTTTGATTTTCAGGTGATGTGAAGCAACTCGGCACTCAGCGGATGTCGATGTCTGCAGCCTGAACGATGCTTCTGGGGTTTGATGCAGAGACGGAGAAATATGCGCACCCAGCTTCCTGGCCCTTTGGCCCCGCAGTCTTGCGATTACTTTGCCGACCCTCCCACCCTGCAGCTGTTTCTCACGGCCGCGTTAAAGTCTTGCCCTGCAGCCGCACGCCGCCGCGCCGGATTGCATCACAAGGCGAGTTTTTCAGGTCAGGAAATATGAGGCGGGCGCTTCACGGCGTCAGCAGCACCTTAAACCGACGCCGCCGGCGCAGAGCGAACAACGGCAGCTTGGTCCAAATCAAGTTGTAGGATTTGCATAGAAATTGGTTAGAGATCAGGAGATGCTGCTGTTCCTCTGAGGCCCAATCACTTGAAAACAATGAGCGCTGCGAGAAGTCTGAGACAATAAGATCTGAGGCAGCGCTCCGTCCGTGTTTATGGAAAACATGACAGAAACTCTCCCTTGTTGGAATATGTTGTTCCTCTAGCAGCTTCTAAAACTTTAAAATTACCTCCTCTAAGGTCATTTTATGTGATTTAAATTCAAAAATACTTTATTTAACCCAAAAGGAAACTAAAAGTGTGTTCACAAATTCTTTGCGGATGGTGATGCAGTAGCAGTCAGTCTTGCAGCAAATTTGAGTAGGCCTCTGACTGAAGACTGTTGCTAAATGTCAGTTGTGTACAAAATCTTTTAATGAGTCAAAATTATGTAGAAAGCACAAAAAAAATCATATTTTTTTAGTAACATTCTTTTAAAGCAACTTTTTATGCATTTTTTGTGTTAGTCTAGTTCCTCAGTAACAAGCTAAACAATTTCTGTTTCATTAAAATGAACAAAATTTTTAGTTTTTTTGTTTTGTATTGTAGAAACAAAACAAAAAAAAGGCCAACAGTTTTTAAATTCGGATTGTTTTTCGTTGAGTGTACGGTTTGCTTTTGAGAAAAAAAAATTTCATTCTAGTTGTTGCATTCATTAAGATGAATGAATGAATCTATTTTTTGTACTTTATTATTTTAAGAAGATGTTTTTCATCTGCAGGCCACATTTAATCCATTAGGGCTGCAAAAATCCTTAAGAGGGCCACAAACGGCCCCCGGGCCACACCTTGGACACCCCTGCTATTAGCATGTCATGCTATCAGCTCAAACTCCAGGCAACAGAGACGCTATTCCACATTAGCTGTCCTTCAGTTGACCAAATAATTGCACAATTTCAAAACTAAATGTTCTTAATGGAAACATTTGATTTAAAAAAGAAAGTTTTGCCGTTGGGATAAATGTGTTTGTGGGCGCCGTATTGAATTTAGTTTATTTCACAAACCTGCAATGAAAACACTTTTTTTTTTTTTCACGAGTCACATGATCAACAACCAGGATGTTGCTACTGAAGAAAACAGGAAGTAGCTGGAGGATGATGGCGTGACAACAACCACGTTTAATATGACGACCGCAATGGCAAAACAGTTAGCGAAATATTGACAATGTTTTGTCACATTTCTAATTAACACATGCTGGATGACTCCATCACTTGTTTGCAAGCTCTGCTAATCCACCTCCTTTGCTTTTGCCACGTTGGTTTAATAAATATCTTCCCTCTGAGACATAATCCTTGTCCAAAAAGATGGCTGCTCTTTTTCAACTCTCAATTTGAGGACCTCCAATTACCTAAAAAGTGCTTTTTTTTCAAAAGGTTATTCAAGTAAGTGTAGGTAGTTTCTATAAGGATGAGGAGCGGAGTCTGAATTGAAGGCGCTCTGATTATCCGGGTGTCAGAAGCTGCTTTGGAGTCCAGTTTTGTAGAGAGACCTGATAAATGTCAGAGGTTTGGGACCAAAGTGCGGGCAGAGAGGCAACATAAATCAACAAGCTGTGTTTCGCAGAGGCCGCCTGGTGACAGCTACCACAGCAGGCGTCATAATCTAATGCCAGGCTGTCTTGTTTGGCAAAAGAGCATCTTTCAGTCAAAGTCCCCTGTGAGAAAAGCCGCTCGCATACGTCGGCATGCAGGTAAACAGATGGGAAGTTTTCTCGTCACTCCGTGAATGTCATGTGCATGATTGGGAATGTCAGCGCAGCTATTTAGCGCTGACGGCTTCAGAAAAGTACTCATCACCTTTACAGCGTGATGTACGAGCACGGAGCAGAAATTATCCCCGTGTCGGAGACGCCTGACAAATGTCTCTGAGGGAGGGGAATCAGCAGGCTGCAGCAACTTGACGGAGCATTATCTGCCAAGGACGGGTTGTTTCCTGCCGTTAGCTGCCGATGTTGAGCATTTGTTTTCCTGGATCTGATCCTGCTTAGACTTGATAATAGGCTATAAAGCACCTTTTTCTGCCTAACGGTATCAGGCGCTCACAAAAAGAGCGTCTGCTTTTTTTGTTCGGAGAGACACGATGTTCTGATGAAACATGTCACATCTGCGTTCGCCAGTTGTTCTCCAGAATATCTTCTCTCAGATTTAATTGGAAGTGGCACACGGTTTTTGATTTGTATTCACGGAACGAGACGTGCAGCTGTTGCGCGGCTCCTGGCAAGCTGTCGCTGTTGTTGTTCATTCAAAGTTCATGCTAAGTGTGTGACCGGACAACAAGCGTGTCTGCAGGCAGCATATCTGAGAAGAGAAAACAGCAGAGTTCATCAGCTCTAAGTACTCTCAAATATTTATTTAAATCAGCCACATTAGTTCACGTTAAAACTACAAGCTTAGCAGGACTTTATATGTAGTAAAACATAAAGTAGGGAATATTTACCAAGTGGAAAGAGACCTATAAATTGTCTGGGGTTAATGTTAAATATTCTAACCTTTGAACTTTTCATATTCAGTCCATCATCTGTGAAGGAAACAACATTAAACCCACCTGAAGCGACTCCTTTGTGAAAATGCTGACATGTCGGCTCAATCTCTAAACGCACAACGATGGTGGTTTCATGTTTGTCTTGTAGTTTATTAGTTTTGTAATCCTGCCTCCTGTCACTGATTCCTGCATATGTGCTTGTTGGTGTTCAGTCAAGTAAAGCATTAAAGGGGGAAAAATATCCCAGGTTTTGACTTCTCTCCATCATTTTAATTACCTGTAAATCAGGATTTATGTCAGTGGGTAAAACCCTGCGGAGCTGCCACTTAAGTGTTTCCTGGAGTGCATAATCCAGCTCATTTCTCACGGAAGACAAAAGCTCTGTCCTCGCACACACTCAATGTTCTCTCTTATTATTTATGCACCTGCCTTTTGGATTTCAGAAGGCTTTTACTGCGGGTAGAGAGTAAAAGCTGGACAGGTTTTCAGCTTTAATGGCCTATATAAAAGGAAGTGAGGAGTCACTTGAAATGGAGAATGCAAGTCGGGCCTTAAAATGTTACTGCATACGAGGAGGAGTCTTTGGGTGAATCCCCAAACGAGCCGGCATCTATTGACATTAGAGACGACGACGCTCCCTCCGGCGCCATTCGCCGTTTCTCTCCGTGACCCAGAACTTCCTCCTGACAAAGCGCTACCTCATTTCAATGCTAATGCGCCGTTATGGGTGTTTTCAAAAGCGTTGCTGCTGTTTATAATGATTCAGCTTACCTGTGAGGCGCCGGTTAATCCCGCAGATCCCCGAGGAGCCGCCGTGCGCCGAGAGGTCACGCAGATAGTGTTTAAATAGAGTCCCGCGTTATCCCGACGGGACGAGCGCGCCGCCTGTAAACAGCTGACAGGTTCATGAATTTCCCTGCCATGTTGGGATTAACTAAAAATGCAGCTGCTCTGATTGTTGTCTCTTGGTGAACTCTTGACCTCCAGGCGCACATCCAGATATGACCTTTTCTAGAAGGAAAAACACAAACCAAGAAGGAGAAACAATCTCCTTTTTGTTTCACCTGCAGTCCAAAAACAAAGGAGCAGCACAAAAAACCCTGGATTATTAATAAAGTCAGCAAGAAGTTACTTGTAATGTTTAAAATTTCCATGCATGCACAATCCTCTTTTTTCACTTCCAGTATCGATAGCAATATCTGAGGTTTTAGAATCAGCCGACAGCGATGTGATACACAAAGACTTAAAACTGTTATTTTTCAACAAAATACAAAATATTACAAGTTAATTTGATAACTCTGCACCAGTACAGCACACTTATAGCTTCACAGGTTTGGTCAAACATGTAAAAACAACTTGAATCTGTTCAGTTGGTGCAGCTAGCAGAAGAACAGTCAATGTAAAACAAATAATAAAGAAACTGAAACAGTAGATTCACCATTTTGGTCAAATATGTCAAAATAAACCGCAACAAACTAGGGCTGTAGTGATTCCTCGAATCACTCGAGTACCTCGATTATTAAAACTCATTGAGGAAAATTGATCTTCCTCAAAGCTTTCTTAAGTTATGTCGTATTATTTAATGCACTGTGTTCCAGCCGGGTGGTTATTTGTGTTGCGCAGCGCTCTGAGTTGTTGACAAAAGCTAAGTGTTTGCAACATAACGTCCAATTTGTAAGTTCAACCCCTGGGGATTTTATTGATTGATAATAATGTCCGGGCTTTTGTCTTTTTTCGGGGGACCAATAAGGATCCTTAAAATGACGGGAGCGATGTCTGGAGCACGGCAGCTTTTCTCTTCCTGGAGCTGCTGCCTGGTGGCCGTTATTCAGAGCGAACGGCGGTGAAGAGCGCGGCGGGTGTATCTACACGTTTGAGCGGACAAACTCGACACAGCTGGCGGCTGTTCAGTAGTCAATGCATAAAGTAAGCGTAGCTTTATTGAAAATAAGTTTCATATCATTCCCATCTCAACAAATGGGTAGCAGAGCGCATCGTCTCGGTACGTAGCTGGTACATGTTTCTGTGTGTGACGAACGAAGGTGTCAAATCACAAAAGCCATAAAAGGCTGGGCAAGGTCAGAGTTCATCTGTTAAACTGGATGAAAATCAAGACATAAACTACAAGCTGGAGTTTAGACATTTTAAGCGTCTTTGTTCCTGCCACTTTACACCTGTCTTTTATTTCATGACACTAAACGCTGCTGCGGTACAAAGACCGGACAGAAATTGTGAGAAAATCCTCTGAATACCTTCAGAAAACCTGGAGAGCTATTGATCAAATCTAATGTAGAATACAATAAAACCTGCTGCCATTAGAAGGAAAGTTGGGAGAGCTTTAAAACTTCTGTAAAGTAAAATAAAAACCACTTAGAGGAGAACAGCAGCCAAACCAGAGTGCTGTCATTATGTAATGTATCAGAAAAAACATTAATCTGCCAATAAATAAAAAAAAATGTAATGCATCTTTATTTTCCCTAGCTTTATAAGAAATTAATTAATGCAAGCTTAAAGGGTGATGGCTTATGGATTATAAAAAATACTTATTTTTGGAAAATTAATAATGAGAGGAAAGACTGTTAGTTTTAATTTAAACTATATGAAGGTGGAGTTTGAGAAAGAGCGGGAGTTTTTAAAGAGACAGAGACCCAATTTCAAGGTGTTAAATGACTAAGTCCAATTATGTAAGTTACATTTGATATATTTTGCATTTTTTTTATAACTGATGCTAACATTATGTGCCTGTAAAAGACATAATTCTGCTCCTTTCAAGGTGAATCAACCAAAAACTGAGGAAATGGGAAAAAAGAAATAATGTTCCTCAGTGACCTAAAACAGAGAAAGTTTAATCTGATTCATTTCAACCTGAGAAAAATAATATTTATCTCTTTTTTAGTGTAAATATCTTTTCAACCTCCTGAAGTGTTTAGTTGCATAATTCAAAGCAACCTGCCGTAACTCTGCGTTTCTCTCTGCTTCGATGTGTTTCTAGATGTTCTTTGACTCAAGCAGTTCTTTGTATTACAAATGCATCAAAGTTCATCTTGCAACTTAATTATAAGCTCTAGATAATAGTTTCTCTTCAGATTTTCAGCCGGTGTGAATATATACTGATGGTTTCAGCCGATCGTGACTTATCTCATCTCAAGCAGCCATTAAACTCCAATTATTACTAAAAGAAGCACATAATCTGGTTGCTGCTGCTGCTAAACTGCAGAAGCTGCAGATGGTGAAAGGTGAAGCTGAGGTGAAGGCTGCTCTGTTTCTCTCTGTCGTCCCAGAGACACCATCGTTTCTCCTCTTCCTCCTCTTCCTCAGACATCGCTGCAACCGAAGGGGAAACGCAGCAGGAGGCGAGAGGAACATCAACAGTACGAGGGATTAAAGCGTCTTTGTGTCCTTTTTGCCAGCAGATGGCATCGAGGAACTCGTTCAGGAAGTTTTAGTCACTCTCGGTTTTCCAGGAAGTTTTTTTGCACAATTTTCCTCCGAGATAATTAGCAGGAAACAGCTGTCTCGATTTGGGGAGTCACAGTTTTTCACTCCAAATTCTGGGTTGTTTTTTATTCGGAGGGAGAGCTGCAAATATTTTTATCCACAGGAAATACCTGATAAATATGCTGAATGTAAAATTAGAGGAGAAAATCAGAGCGAAGCTGCAGCTTCTCTTCTCTGAATGGAGCTACAGCGACATCTGCTGGGTCTTAAAGGAATATTGGGAATTGCAGTATTTTGCACCAATGTTAAGTTATTTCTTTTCACATTTCTTCTATCGAATGTTGGTTCCTGGGTGTTTAATGAGACAATAAAGTTTTTAATAATGTTCTTTGTGTTTTTTTCTATGTAGCTGTTTGTGTACAAATATAGTAACAGCACCTTTATTTTAGTCCTCCATTATGTTTAGGTTTCTGTATTCAGATCAACAAAGAAATAAAGTATAAAATTAAAAACTTTCATCTTTATTTAGTAAAGACGGAAGCATCCTGTTCAGTTGATCTAGATTTTAAAGCTTCTAATTACGGCAGAAATTTATTTTGCGTTATTCAAACTGAAGATGTTTAAATAAAATACATGGAAACATTTTAATTAATCAATACAGTTTTTTTCCTTGAAAGCTTCTTTGTTAAGCTTCTTTAAACTAGAACTGTACTGTTATTATATTTTCCGGTGTTTTATTTTGAAAGACCTCACAGGAAGTGTGTTTATAATTTTTACAGCTTAATCGTAGGTTCTCACTTCTATCTCACTGATTCCCAGTGAGATAAATGAAGGCAGATTCTTCTCCTGGGTTCATTTCAATGTTTTCTCTGTCAGTGTGAACTAGAAGCAGCTCCACAGAGATGAAAACAGCCGCAGAGACTCTGAGCGGAGCTAACGATGCTAACGATGCTAACAGGCTCCAGCAGCAGCTTCAGAGGAGCTGTGGCTCCTAAACTGGAGCTTCAGGTCCAACAGAGCTGAATCAAAGCTCTACAACTCTGGTTTAGACGATAAGATGCTGAGCTTCCGGTCTGAAGGTAGGAAAATATTTATAAAAAGTTAAATTATCCTGGAAACAGTCAGAATGATGTTGATGTTTTAGCTGCAGAGCCGCGAACTGAACTATTATTATCAGAGCAGGGCGGGTTTTGCCCTCTAGTGGACCCAGATGGTAACTACAGCTACTTGATAAAGTTAGAGCGTTTACAAACCACATTCACTTCCTGTGAGTACTTTCACATTAAGAGCGATAGAAACGAGTTAAATTTTCTCAATTAGTTTTCATATTAAATAATAAATTTTACTTTTCTTCTTTCCTTCCCGAAACTTTTATTCAAAAGCAGGAAATTAAACTCTGCTGAGGTTTTGCACCACCACTGTATAATATTGTTATTTCTATAGACAGTCTTTAAAAACAGATAAAAGTATTTAAATGACATTAACAGCAGCAGCATAATGTTGTATGTGTAATACATTTATTTACAGATTAATTCAGTTCTACAAAAAACTGCAATTAACTAAGTAATATTAAGTACTAATAATTTAAACTTTATTAACTTTTTATATTTAATTTTTCTCTATTAGCCCCTTTCATCCTGCTTGATGCTCCTATCGCAGGTGATTGAATTTTATTTCAAACACATTTTTATTATTTTTATTTTTTTCAGGCCTTGAGTCTCAAAATTTCCCACAGTGAATCGTTTTTGGAGGATTTTTATAGAATAAGTTTTATTTTCCATGTACTAACCCTGCAGTGACTCTTATTTAACATTAATGTAAGCTGATTTGATTTGGCCTGATAAAAGTGAAAATGAGATCAAATAAACTGTAATTAATATGAAGAGGAATATCTGTAGTTGCGATAGTTCACCACCAGAGGGCAGTGAGCGCTCATAATCCTCCATCAAACGCCTGTTAAACTGCAGTTTGTTCTGCTGGTTTTCTGCTGAATCCATGAAAAAAGCTGCTCAGCTTCAGATCTGCTTCACTAACAGCAAAACAGAAATACTGAAGCTTTTCCATCTTCACTCTAGTTTTTTCACTCTGTTAAATCTAACTGAACTATTAATGTTTATTCAGATGAATCAAACTTTGACTCTAGAGGAAAACACAAGTTACGTGACTTCCTGTGGAAAAAGAAACTGAAACCAACTCTGGTCTCCTTCAGATCAGCCTCCATTTTGAGCTGCAGGATGGAAATAACTTGCTGACTTGTTACTAGAGGTAAGTGTTGCCGCTCCGGGTCCCTCCGTGTCTCTCGGCTCTCTGGAACCTTTCTAACCGATGAACCCACCGAGGCTTCCCGGGGCCTCAGTCACCTCGGCCTGGGTCGCTCGGCTCTCATAGGGCCTGGTCCCCGCAGCAGCGCTCTGTTTACTTTATTGAAGGCCTGATCTAGAAAGGAATTAGATCAAATGAAAAACTTTATTGTGAGACGTTGCTGCTTATAAAGTGATGCTAAGTGAGGTTACATTATGCGACTATAAGGAACAAAAAGAGAAATATTGAACACACTATAAACACACAGCTCAGTTACTGCGCAGTTAACCTGGTGAATGATCAGCTATGATCTACCATGACAGCAGCATCTAAAGCTGATCTGTTTGTGTGGAGCAATAATGAACTTTTCAGATTTAATCTAAATAAACTGAGAACTTAATGTAACTTTTACAGTCCATCAGTTCTTGCTGCAGCGACTCTCTCTGGTGTTTTAACCTAAAAAGCAGAACTAAAACATTGTAAACTAGTTTCTCTGCTTGTTGAAATCAGCAGGAAGTGAATCACATCACTCCGTCCCTCATCAGTCTGGGGTTCAGCAGAAACTGATGTTTCTCTTGTCTGTGGATCAGAACCGGCTTTAAGCCGTCCACAGATTTCCTCTCTTCCTCCTCACTGAGTTTGATCTTTTTCCAGGTTTTCCTCTTGTTGCTCCTTTCAGCAGGAAGAAACTCTTTGTCTCTCAAAGCTCTGCTGGAAAAATGCATCCAGATCCAGACTGACTCTTACCTGAAAGGTTGCTGTGTTTAGCAATCAGTATCTGCAAAATCGGAATCGATCAGCCAGAAAACTGCAGTCGGTTCAACCCTAAAAATAACAAAACTTTTAAATGGAGCAATAATAATAAAATAAATAATTTCACAAACATTTTAGATCAGTTGTAACAAACTAGTTTCTAGCTAAAAGAGTTGCATTAATGTGTCTCTTTATTTTGAAGTTCAATCAGATCAATAGACTAAATATGTTTCAGGCCTCGCTGAGTGTTTGGGGGCTTCATCCCCCTATTGAAGCAGCTGTTTACCCATGATTCCTTGCAGTGGGTCCAGCTGGTACCTCAGCTGGATGCTGTGGTCCCTGAAAGCTGCTTTGTGTCTCTTGAGCTGAGAGGAAATCCTGCTGAGCTGCACACAGAGGCTGACATGTTGCTGAGATCCCAGCTGGACCCGGTTCTGTCTGGAGGAGAGCTGTGGACCCGACCTGAGCTGCTGCTCCCTCAGAACCTTCTGCTCACTGACTCCCTCCATACAGAGCTACAATAGAGTCATGATGAGTTCAAGTCCACTGGGAGCTAAATAAGTTCACTAGTTCATAGGAAATGTTCACTCATTCATTCAAATGATTCACTCTGATCCTCTGAACACATGATGGGATCCAGCTTTCTGCTTCACAGGACAGTTACTGGAACCGGATCACTGGACTGACTGGTTCTGGTTTCTCTCTCCAAAAGGCCAGAAGATGGAAGATCAGGACAGAGCAGAACCTCCAGGACCCATCAGTCCATCTATGAGGAGTGATTGGTCCAAAGATTTTCCTCCAAACTTCAGTAATGAACCTGAACCATCAGACAGAAAGTAAGAAACCATTTTCTAACTGATTCATGTGAATCTATAGAGATATAAAATAAAAGATATTAACTGGTTGATCTTCAGTGTTTCAATAAACAGTAACTTAATTTTCTGAGATATTAATTTAAAGTTAGTCATGAAGGATGTTGGTCAGTAAATCAGAGTTTGAATGAAAGTCTGAATGAATCAATGATGAAAATGTTGCATGAAAACAAAAACAACCAACAATGTGAGGAGCAACGACTCAGATTGTCTCTAAACCCAGTGAAGCACTGGAGCTTCCAGACTGGGAACACTGGTATCAGTCATGATACCAGATATGATACAATGAAGTACTTCAACCCAGAGATCATCAATGATCTCAGGTTCTGTTCTGACCCAGTTCTGGTCTCTAGTTTGTGGTGGACCTTCATGAACATGTTCAGCTCCAGCCTGTTGATAGTGAAATATTTCACTGATGAAGAAATGTCTTTACAGGAGCTGTGAGTGTGAAGAAAGACCCAAAACAGGAGCTGAACGGCCGACAGCCAATCAGAGCAGCTGTTCTCCAGGTGAGCCTGAACTCCTCCAATCAGAGCCTCCTGTCGTCTCTGTTGGACCAGATCCACGTCTTTAGTTGAGATTTGGAAATTTAAGGTTTAAAAGTCTTTTAGTGATCAATTATTTCAGCTGGTGTAACTGGAACTTATGTGCTGGTGATGATAAA
This sequence comes from Xiphophorus hellerii, assembly GCF_003331165.1. Taxonomy (NCBI): domain Eukaryota; kingdom Metazoa; phylum Chordata; class Actinopteri; order Cyprinodontiformes; family Poeciliidae; genus Xiphophorus; species Xiphophorus hellerii. Next base: position 13,956,078 of record NC_045695.1, on the reverse strand, counting down.
GAAAGGAGAAAAAAAGTGATGAAAATGTTTGTTAATCAGTCAATATTTTCATCACAATATTCACCAATAATATTGAGAGTTAACAGCTCCTTGATGACCTTCTATCAGATCGCGTCTCTAAACATTCAGAGATAGAAGGTCAACTTGAGAAGAACCAAACCAGAGCAGACAAGGACTGCAACAAAATAGATGCTGTGATGAAGAAGAACAGAGAGCCTGCAGATTGATGGTCAAACATCTTCAGCACATGGATGAATTGAAGGTTTGAATTAATTTCAGTTTTTGGGATTGCTTTTTCTTATATTGTGCCTCCATATCTGGCTTGTCTTTATTTATTATCGTAGCTGCTTCAGGTTTGCTTTTGTTACATTGTGCAGCCGTGTTTCCTGGCCTATTCGCTCGTCGGTTTACGGGTCAAGAGTGGCGATTTCAGCTCGACCTGACCGAGTCCTGTGAGCGTGAGATGCTGGGTGTCTGGGGTCACTCTGGAGGCTATATGTGCAGCAGCCTCTTGGTCATCCCCAAATACCTTTGCTGGGTTTTACAGGGTTAACTGGGCCACCTTTCACCTGGGATCCTATCCCAGCGCTCATCATCATCCCAGTGAGGTGGGCATGTTTTCGGGGTTGTTTCTTTTCTGTGTGTGATTTCTCAGGACTCTGTCGGTAATCGTCATCCAGTGCTTTAATCACCGCCTCTGGCGGTCAGTAGGGATGAAATAGAACAAAAGTTTAGACTGTAACTACGGTTCTATGAATCCCGGATGACCGCCAGAGCGCTCGGTCCCTCAGAATCATCGTGTTTCACGAGAAGATTAAGGAACTGAGCTGTCATTGTCACGTGACTATATAGACTTACTGGTGTCACCGGGGGTCACATGTGACCATGTTGGTATAAGATTCTCAACCTGTGCAAGAGAGATCATTCAGTGCTTTAAGCACCGCCTCTGGTGGTCATCTGGGATTCATCGAACCGTAGTTACAGTCGTGACTTTTGTTATTCTTATCATGCAGAGTTTTTATGAAATTTGGGCTTTTTATTTATTGATTTACTTTTTTCTCATCCATTAAAGCTGATGCACAAATTGTCTCTGAGAATATCAAAAAATTATTGTTTTCCTTATGTTCAGCTGAAGTGTCTCCTCTCCTGTCTTTGTCTCTTTCTTCAGATTTTGATATTCGGTGTCAGAGTGACCATAAAGCGTCTCTGAAGAAGAAGTTCCAGAGTCTCTCTGAAGGCGTCGCTGAACCTGGAAATCAAACCGTTCTGAACCAGATCTACACAGAGCTCCACATCACAGAGGGGTTAATTAGAGAGGTCAACCAGGAACATGAGGTCAGACACATTGAAACAGCATCCAGGAAACAAGAAACAATCAGAAGAGAAGACATCTTTAAAGTCCCACCTGGAAGAGATCGACCAATCAGAACAGTGATGACCATGGGAGTGGCTGGCATTGGGAAAACACTGTTAACACAGAAGTTCACTCTGGACTGGGCTGAAGGCAAAACCAACCAGAACATTGATTTCATATTTCCATTCACTTTCAGAGAGCTGAATATGTTGAAAGAAGAAAAGTTCAGCTTATTAGGACTGATTCATAAATTATTTTCTAAAACCAAAGAAATCAGCAGCTTTGAAACGTTCCAGGTTCTGTTCATCTTTGATGGTCTGGATGAAAGTCGATTTACTCTGGATTTCAAGAACAATCCGATCCTGACTGATGTTACAGAGTCCAGCTCAGTGGATGTTCTGGTGACAAACCTCATCAGGAGGAAACTGCTTCCCTCTGCTCTCCTCTGGATAACCACACGACCTGCAGCAGCCAATCAGATCCCTGCTGAGTGTGTTGACATGGTGACAGAGGTCAGAGGGTTCACTGACCCCCAGAAGGAGGAGTACTTCAGGAAGAGATTCAGAGATGATGAAGAGAAGGCCAGCAGGATCATCTCCCACATCCAGAAATCAAAAAGTCTCCACATCATGTGTCACATCCCAGTTTTCTGCTGGATCACTGCTAAAGTTCTGGAGGATCTGATGAAGACCAGAGAGGGAGGAAAACTGCCAAAGACTCTGACTGAGATGTACATAGCATTCCTGAAGGTTAACTTCGCAATCAAGAAGGAAAAGTATGATGGAGGAAAAAAGACAAGATCAATCTGGAGTCCAGAGAACAAGAAGCTGATTGAGTCTCTAGGAAAACTGGCTTTTGAGCAGCTGCTGGAGGGAAACCTGATCTTCTATGACGAAGAGCTCAAAAAGTGCGGCATCAACATCAAAGATGCTGCGTTGTTCTCAGGAGTGTTCACTGAAATGTTTAAAAGAGAGAGAGGGACGTGCGACATCTCCGTCTACTCCTTTGTTCATCTGAGCATCCAGGAGTTTCTGGCTGCAGTCTACATGCTCCACTGTTTCACCAGCAGGAAGTCAGAGGTGATCAAGACGTTTCTGGGAGAAGAATACAGAGAAACATCTCTAGATGAGATCATGAAGAAAGTCATGGGACAAAAATACAGAGAAACATCTCTAGATGAGTTCATGAAGAAAGTCATGGAGAAATCCCTCCGCAGTGAAAATGGCCACCTGGACCTGTTTGTCCGCTTCCTTCATGGTCTCACTGTGGAGTCCAACCAGAGACTCTTAGAAGATCTGCTGGGTCAGACAGAGAACAGTCCAGGAACCATCCAGAGAATCATCACCAACCTGAAGGAGATGAACACTGAATATATCTCTACTGACAGAAGAATCACCAACCTGAAGGAGATGAACACTGATGATATCTATCCTTTCCAAGATATGATGAACACTAATAGAATCTCTACTGACAGAAGAATCAACATCTTCTACTGTCTGCTGGAGATGAACGACGTCTCATTTTATCAGGAGATCCAACGGCTGCTGGATTCAGGGACGGAGCTCTCAGAGACTGACTGTTCAGCTCTGGCCTTCATGCTGCAGATGTCAGAGGTTCTGGATGAGTTGGACCTGGAGAAGTACAACACATCATGGGAGGGACGACTGAGACTGGTTCCAGCTGTGAGGAACTGCAGAAAGGCTCGGTGAGTCCAGATGTTTTCATTGTGTGAATGCTGATTCAGCTCTATTGTCCTCCTGTTTCTTCTTCTTCTTCAAGTTGCTTCTGGATGTTTTTGGTCTTTAACTTCTTCCTTCATCCTCTGGACTATTTCAGCCATTCAACCATCTAAACATTCAGCTCATCCAGGACAGCTGCAGCTTCTGGTTTTAGATATTTTGATCATTTTAAAAATATTTATCTTTTTATCAGTTTTCATGTTTAAATGAATAGAAAACCCTGAACTCTAGAAAAAAATCTATTTTGTCTGAAAGATCCAATCAGCCAGAGAGACTTTTACACTTTAAACTCCTCTTCACTCATTGAGCCGCTACTCCTTTTAGGATCTTTGTCTTTTTTTTAAAATAAAATCACTGTTTAGGTTTGATGGACACTTTAAAATAACCCCAATAATTGCTGCTGTTGTCATGGAAACCAGTTAGAAACTTAGTGAACCAACTTTTCCTCCTCCCACTAGTTTCCTCTGAGTTTGTAAATGAGAGCAAAATGTGGTGATTGTTCTCTGGCTCCAGAAAAAGTCCTAGTTTCTGTCAGATCCTCCCAAAGCTCTGAGAACTCTGCTTCCAGAGCTGGAACCATTTTCCTCATCAACTCTTCATCTGCAGCTTTTGTTGAAGCTGTTAGCCATGAAGACCTGGAGAGACATGAGCTTCAACTCTTTAGACATCCCAGCCTCTTCTAGTTACTGGAGAACTTTCACTGCTTCACCATGAAAAATGCTGCTGGACCCAAACGCTCTGTTTTGGTCTTCAGCTCTTTAAGAGTTTAGCAACAATTTCTTCTGACATCCAAACCTTTGTTCCTCTGAGCCAAACGGTCTAGTCCAAGTCCGAGCTGTGAGCAGTTCCTCCTCCTCTCCATCATCTCCAGTAGTTTCCTTCATCAGCTCAGTCAGCCTCTTCATCAGCTGCTTCAGCTCCTTTGAGGCTCTGATGCTGCAGCTCCATCAGATGCTGCAGAGAAAACTGAACTTTCCTTCACAGATGATAGAAGATCTTCAACATCTGACTGCAGCTGAAGGTCTGAGGACATGAAGCCTGGACCAGAACCAGAACCAGAACCTGGACTTTAACCAGGAACTGCACAGATTCTCTGTGGGGTCAAACTCAGTAAATTGAAGATCAGATGTTGATCAGATGATGACATCACTGTTATCATATTTTAGTCTGTTTATGATCCAGATTGATTTCATTAGAACTGAATTTATTTCTTCTCTAATCACAGACTTGGTGGCTGTTTGATCCAAAAGGCTGAATGTGAAGTTTTGGCCTCGGCTCTGAAGTCCAACCCAGATCTGACTGAACTGGAAATAAATCAGATCAACATAAATGAAGGTGGAGACTCTGATCTGAAGCCTCTGGTTGAGATCCTGGAGAGTTCAGTCAGTAAAGTGAAGGAGCTGAGGTTTGTTTTCTTTATTTATACAATAAAATCATTCATTTATACTTTAAACATTAGTTTAATTAATGCTTTTATTCTAATATATTTTATTTCATAACAACCTGTTTAAATGTCAGAATAAAATCTCTAAAACTTTTTACCTTATATATTATTTTTTTCTTATATCAGACTTTGAGATTATTGAACTTTGTTTTTCAGTTTTTTACTTTAAAATGTTTTTTACTGATGAACAAAATGAGTAAAATAATTCAAATGATGTAAATGAATGATGGAGATGTTTCAGTTTGGTTTGGTAAAGATTCAGATTGTTTTATTTCTCATTTCTGATTCTCATCTTTACATCCAGAATGAAATGTTGTTCCTCCAGAGTCGAGCCACAAACACTGACAAGTTCAAATCATCATTAATGACCAAATCTAAGAAATGACTGATTGTAGAAAAGCAAATCTAGATGAAATGAATGAAAGTGAGGTTTGCAGCAGCAGCAGCAGGTTCCTCAGCTTTGTCCTGAAGCTGTGGTTCTGTTGGGCCGGGTCAGAGAGGAACCGTCCTCTTCAGTCTGACAGCTGTCAGTCGGTTGGAGCCTCGTCTCTGTGATGATGCTTCATCAGGTCACGTCTCCTTAGGAAATAATGGCCTCCATTGGCTTTCAGCAGCTTTAATAAGAACCCAAGGCCATTAATGAAGAAACTGAGTGGTTCTGATCCAGTTACCAAGTCGGGTCTCCAGCTGATGATCAGGAACCAGCAGAAATAGCTCAACTCATCCAGGCTGATAGAAAACTTTGAGTTTCTTTATTGATCAAATGTTCTGGTTCTGCTGGTTTGGACTCTTTAAACCAGTTTGACTGGATCAGATGTTAGAATCAGTTCATCATGTTTCTTTTACATTCAGGGAAATTAATTTTCTACATTTTTATTATTTATTTGTTCATGTTTCAGTTTTAACCTGCATCCTGTTGGCTTCAGCTCACATCTTTTATTCTTTATTCAGCTTGTGGAGCTGCAGTTTGTCAGAGACCAGCTGGACTTCTCTGTTCTCAGCTCTGAAGTCCAAACGGACCCACCTGACAGAACTGGACCTGATCAAAACCAACCTGGGAGATTCTGGAGTGAAGGAGCTCTGTGGTTTTCTACAGACTGAAGGCTGCAGACTGGAGACATTGAGGTATTTTAATTATATAATTATTGATATTTCTGTGAATAATTATATATAATTGATCATAAATCAAATTAATTTCTTCTGTTCTAATAAATATTTTCTGAGTTTGTTCCTGGACTTGGATCCAGAGTTTAATTTAGTCCCTCTGTGTAACTGAGTTGGACCTGCTGATCTGAGGTCAGAACAGGACAGCATTCGGACCCCCAGTGTGTAGAAATCCCCCTCATGTGAAGCAGGTCAAAGGTCATTCAACCCAGTCTAGAAAAGTGAATTCCTGGACTCTGACAGGAACAAATCAATAATCAATGATTGATGCTTCAACACTTTGATCAGAACCTGGAATGATTTTACTGACTAAAATCCTCCAACACAACATGACCCAGTACCAGGTTCTGGTTCTGGTTCTGGTTCTGAAGTCAGCAGGTCTTTATTGAAGCAGCAGCTTGTTGGCATTAATATTGATGAGAATCTTTAACTGGTTCTGTTGGACTGGTTAACCTGCATCCTGTTGGCTTCAGCTCACATCTTTTATTCTTTATTCAGATTGAGGAGCTGCAGTTTGTCAGAGACCAGCTGGACTTCTCTGTTCTCAACTCTGAAGTCCAAACCGACCCGTCTGACAATACTGGACCTGAGAGGAAACAACCTGATGGATTCAGATGTTCAGGAGCTGAACAATCTTGTAGATCATCTATGGTAAGTAAATGTTTCTAGTGAGTCCAGCTCCTGTCAGCATATTGAACTAAACCCAGTTAGCATCAAAGCAAAGATCCAGTGTTCCCAGTAAAGCTGCAGCTTCTCAGTGGGAGGAGAATGGTTCAGGCTTCCTGATTGGACACAGAGACAGCAATCAGCCAATCAGAGGAGCAGCAGCTTGCTGTGTTCCTGTGTTTGTGTTGGTGTGAAGATGAGTGTTGTTGCTGTGTCCATGTCTCCAGGAAGTCCAGCTGGACTCCAGCGTCCAGCCGTCCAACATGTCTAGAGACAGTGGTCCTCATCCATCAAACTGTGGCAGCAGCAGATCTGATCTCAGATCTGTTTGTTCTCTCAGTTCAACAGGAAACAACTGATCAGGTTCATCTTGGTCACAGCTCTGAGATCAGTCTGACTGCAGCCTGGAAACCATCTAGTGGATGTGCTGCGTCACTGACTGCTGCTGGAGAGAGGCTGGAAACACTCACTGATCTGCTCTCTCCTTCCTTCTTCTCTCTGCAGGTGCGATCCACAGCATGTCTACAGTAGAGCTTACCGTAATTATGACTGGTCCCAGGAAAGTAGAAAATGGCAGGTTCAGATCTCTGTGAAGTAGAGAATGGTCTCAGTGTCCTGCTGATCCTCAGAGGTTGAAGCTGCAGCAGTTTGATTCTAAAGAGACTCTGACTGGATCATGATGATGACCTCTGACCTCCAAGATTTTCCTCCTGTTTATTTTCTCATGTCTGTCATTTAGTGTCTGATATTGTTTGTCTCTTTGGATCAATAAAGATCCAATTCAAACTGGGCTCCATTTAGAGGCTTCATGGAGTTTTGATCTGAACTGGATTCAACTGGAAAGTTGATCTTTTTTCTCTCTGATTCATTTTCATCCTGGAACCAGAAATGGTCTGAGAATGGAAACATGGGAATCATTTTCAGTTCAGCTTTGAAGCCATGAAAGACACTTCAAACCTCTTTTCTCTGCTGCTTCTTCCTTCTGCTGACATGAAAATGTTCCTCAAAGCTCCACAGATAAAAAGATGCTTTACTGGAAACTGCAGAGAAACTTCAGCTTCCATCAGAGAAACCAGTTTAACCAGTTTAGAACTGGATGTCCTACAGAAACTCTGATCTTAGATCAGTTTTCAGGGACATCCATCACTTATCTGAAAAAAATCTATCTATCTATCTATCTATCTATCTATCTATCTATCTATCTATCTATCTATCTATCTATCTAATAGTCATTCTAAATATATTGAAGGAATTAAGTTTTGTATAGTAATTGTAGTAACTAATTTATTTTATTCCTCCATGCTATTTAGCTTATTGTACTCATATATTTTAAGCTTGTATCTTTTGTTTGACAGTTTCTTTTAATAAAATCAAAAACATGCATTTCAGTTGATCTGATAATTTTGTAAGCTTCTAATTTAAGGCAGCAGCTTATTTTTTGCATTATTTAGACTTAAGTTGCTTAAATAAAATACATGACGATCATTTAATTTATCGATATTGTTTTTCCTCCAAGTTTCTTAGTTAAGCTGCTTCAAACTATAACAGTAGTTATTTTACTTCCCGGTGTTTTATTTTGAAAGATCGCACAGGAAACGTATTTGTAATTTTTCCAACTTTATTGTAGTTGTAATTACCAAGTTTCGCCACCAGAGGGACTGAACACACTGCTCAAGTCCGCAATCCATACTGGTTAGTGGTAGTCATGGTTACCTATAAAAATAAATAAAAAGGACTCGCTGCTGGGAATGATGCGAGTGTTCAGCGCGGAAGCTAACTGGTTTCCAGCTTCAAACCAGCGGGATAACTGGTTCCCAGTGAGATAAATGGAGGCAGATTCTTCTCCTGGGTTCATGTCAATGTTTTCTCTGTCAGTGTGAACTAGAAGCAGCTCCACAGAGTTGAAAACAGCCGCAGAGACTCTGAGCGGAGCTAACGATGCTAACGATGCTAACAGGCTCCAGGAGCAGCTTGTTTTACATACAAGCTGATTATCAGCAGCTGCGAATCTAAACTCTGATGCTGGACAGCAGCGCCTGTTCTTCAGTTCACTAATAATCGATCAAAGTTTTATCATTATTCAATTTTATCATTAAGCTCGTCTGAATGATTTTAGTTTGTAGTTACAGTGTGTCACCACAGGATGGCAGTACAGAGTGAGTAACTTGTTAAAAACAAACCTAAAAATGTAAATAATCTTCTGTTTACTATAGTGCTCAAATATTTTTAACAGCTAAATTGAGTTTTTAATTTTAAAAATATTTATTTATTTTTTCCCTTTAGATGGTTTTATCCTGCTCTGATCTCAGCTGGTTGACTTTTATCACTAATAAATATGTTTTTCGTAATGTTTATAGTTTTTCCATTCTTTGACTCTCAAAATTACCCACAGTTAATATTTTTGTAAGAATTTTAACTAAATAAAATTTAACGTTTTCTTTTTTTTTTTTAGGTAACTACATTTCCACCTCCCGTTACTATTTCTAAATAGCTGTTATTTACTTTTCGTTTTGAATTATTTTAATAAAGACTCTCCAGTTCTAATAACATAAAGTATGAATCCTAATTCTGCAGATTACTGTCTACAGAATTAAGTCAATATAGTTATTAGAAACTGTTTCGTGAAAAGTATAAAGTTGATCAGTTTTATGATGGTTGAGTGAGTTCTTACTGCCCTCTGGTGGTGAACTGTCGTAACTACAGACATTCTTCAAGTACATTTTTCAGCCGGATGATTTATCTTTGTTTTAATTTTCACTTTTATTAAGTCAGAATATGTTGATGCCATTAAATAAGAGTTAAAGAGTTTAACACAGCAGCTATCTTTTAAGATTTAAAACTCTTTATTACAAATATAATATTTAAAATATTTCAAAAATAATATTTGAGTCGGAAACGGTGGATATAACTGAGGAAGATTGTTAGTTTTCTCTATATAAAGTGGAGAAGTGGATATTAGATGTAAATAATGCAGCATTATCAAGGCTGTAGTTCCCACTATGGCCACCAGAGGGCGGAAATATCCCGTTCTGAATCTAGAGGTGAGTTTGTAGAGCTGCAGCTGGTTTCTGACTTCTAAGTTGATCACGTTTATATCTTTCTCATTATAAATATTATTATTAAAATTAATAATTTAATGTTAATATTAACTCTTCTGCCTACTTTAACATGCAATCAGTGTTTTATCGGTCAGTATGAACTAGAAGCAGCTCCACGGAGTTGAAAACAGCCGCAGAGACTCTTAACGGAGCTAGCGATGCTAACAGACTCTGGCAGCAGCTTCAGAGGAGCTTTGGCTCCATCAGAGCTGAAACGAAGCTCTACAACTCTGGTTTAGACGCTGATTTTGCGGTTAGAAGTTAGGAGAATATTTATGATCGATTAAATTATCCTGGAAACATTCAGAAGTTTGATGCAGAAGAAGCAAACTGAACTTCTCTCAGAGCAGGGCGGTTATTGCCCTCTAGTGGACTCAGATGGCAACTACAGCTTCTCTAATAAGCTAGAGAATTTACACACCATATTCACTTCCGGTAGGTACTTTCACATTAAGAGCTACAGAAACGAGTTAATATTCTCGGTTAGCTTTCATATTAAATAATGTTTTAGTTTTTCTTTTTCCTCCCTGAAATGTTTATTCAAAAGCACCAAATTAAACTGCTGAGGTTTTCAACCACCACTATATAATTTTCCTATTCCTAGATAGTCATGTCAAACAGATAAAAGTATTTAAATAAAATTAACAGCAGCAACATATTATTTTATGTGTAATAAATTTATTCACAGATTAATTCAGTCATGCAATTAACTAAGTAATATTAACTAGTTACATTTTTAAACTTTAACTTTTTATATTTAATTTTTCTCCATTAGATATTTTCATCCTGCTCAATGCTCTGATCTCAGCGGGTTGGATTTTATCACAAGCACATTTTCATTGTTTATATTTTTCAGGCTTTGATTCTCAAATTTACCGACAGTTTATCTTTTTGAGATGATTTTTCTGAAGTAAGTTTAATTTTCTTTTCCATTTATTAACCCTGTAGTGGCTCTTTAACAACATCAATTTAAGATGATTTTATTTGAACTGATAAAAGTGAAATGAGAACAAATTAAGTTAAACAAATGATCTGGTTGAGTCAACATGAATAGGAATACCTGTAGTTACGATAGTTCACCACCAGAGGGCAGTGAGCGCTCATAATCCACCATTAAAGATAAAAATAGTTTGTTCTGCTGGTTTTCTGCTGAATCCATGAAAAAAGCTGCTCAGCTTCAAATCACTAACAGCAAAACAGAAATAGTTAAAGTTTTCTATCTTTATTCTAGTTTTGTTTCACTCTGTAAACTCAAATTGAACTGTTAATATTTATTCAGATGAATTAAACTTTGATTCTAGACGCTGAAGAAAACACAAGTGTGACTTTGTGTGAAAAAAGAAACTGAAACCAACTTTGGTCTCCTTCAGAACAGCGTCCATTTTGAGCCGCAGGATGGAAATAACTTGTTGACTTGTTAACAGAGGTAAGTGTTGCTGCTCCGAGTCCCTCCGTGTCTCTCGGCTCTCTGGACCTTTCCTGACCGATGAGAGGCTTTCAAGACACAAAGAGTCTCCTGGTTCTGGAGAGACTGACGTTTTTCATGATCCAACACCAGATACTTCACACACAGTGATTACTGTAGGAAGAAATATTCCAAATTATGCAACAAATTTATTTTTAAAGTCGAAACAAACCTGCTCCATGTTTTTCTAAGAATATTTTGCTGTTTAAACCAGAATGCAGAACTGATGTTTCAGGCCAAATAAATGTAATTTGAGTTGTTCTACATTAAACCCACAGTCAGTTTCTTAATCTGTGGTAAATACCATCTGGGGCCCGATTGTTATCCTGACCATATGGGTCCAATTTGAAGTGCTATTATTTATTATTTAGCATTTGGTGAAATATGAATTTTCATATCAGTCAGGTAATTATAAACCCTGTATTGTTAACTACTACATCATAAAAAGCAGTTTTTTCCTATTTCTCTCTTTAATGACACACTTCCACCCCTCCTAGATGAATTAGATGAATCAGTTCATTTCTACAGCAGGTAGAGATAAGAGAGAACCAGCAGGACACTGACCAGCCAATCAGATGTTCTCCTGACTGAGAAAGTGGGATAATATCTCATCTCTGCAGTAGGTTGGGTTTTTAAAGCTCTTCATAACCTCTTAAAACATCCTGATGAAAAATGAATCAAACCTACTTTAGACTATTTTATCTCCAGGTTTCAACACCTTGTCCAACAATCCCCTGATCAAAGTCCCACTGAACTACAGAAAAACGACATATTTCTGTCCATGAATGTACAAAAACACCAACCAAGTAATGAATGTAACAGCATGGATGAGAGCTTGTAACAAAGGCACAAAACAAAGGATTTGCCTCATTGTTCTAATGGATGTTATCGGTTTAATTAACTGACTCCTTTGTTTTCTTTACCTCGAGGTTGAAGTTCTGGAGTCAAATAAACCCAAATGTTTCATTTTGTCTCCTAGAAATTCATTGATGGCCCAAATGAGAAAGACTCAGGGGACTCATATAATAATAATGTTGTATGGCCTGTCCATCACAAGGGCAGATGCAAACTTTTCATTTGTAGAAACCAGACAGTCAAGAAATAAAATGTTAGATATCACTGTTTTTAATTTTTTTAATTTAAGTGTCTTTTAAAAAAGGAAAACTAGAAAGAAAATGTATTTATAATAAAGCAGATGTTGAGTTTCTCTAATAAATGAAACCTGGACTCTGAAAACACTGATATAAAGGTCTAATAAAAACACAAGATATTTATTAAGTTTTATTGTTACAGGAGCAATGAAGAAATATTTTAGTAACAATTATATGGTTTCATTTCAAAGGTTAAGTTTTAATGTGTTAAAACTTTCCTCTGAAAACTGCTGATAGTTTTCATGTTTTTCTAAATAAAAGTGTTTAGAAACACTAAAATGTTGTACATGTGTGTAAGTATGTAGTTGTAAATAGTTGTCTCAGAGCTAAATCTACTTCCTGTTTGGTTCTGATTGGTCCATTCAGAGAGAAACCAGCCGCTGAGCTGCAGTAGCATCAAGGTCCAGTTCTCCCAGTGCAGTAGTCTAATCAACCACTAGAGGGCGCAGGACGTCTCCAGCTCCTCATGGTTCTTCTTCAGCTGATTTTCTGCAGGTTTTCTGCTTTCTTGGGTTGATAAACAGGAAGTGTGAGGATGGCAGCTTCACCTTCATCGTCCTCCTCTTCCTCAGCTGCAGCATCAGTGATCCTAGAGGTCCAGTTCATCTCCTGCTGATGCTTCCAGTTCTTCTGGGTTTCTGCTGCTCAGCTTCAGATCTGCTTCACTGACAGCTTCAGCTTTTCTGTCTGGACCAACAGATGATTGATTTACTGCTGGAAACGGTGATGGTGCAGCAGATCCTGCAGGGGGCGCTCTGGGGCCTCAGTGTTCAGGTCGGTTACAGTCACATCTCCCAGACTCCTGAATCTATTGGTTCCTTCCTGAAACGATTTCCTGCAATAAAATGTTGGCTGGAAATGAACAGAAAACTGAGAAAAACCTGAAAAAGTTCAAATCTGACCTAAAGTTTTACAGCTCAACTCACTGTTGATACAAAGGAAAACATGAAAATAAAGGTGTTTGTTGTCACCTGAAAGGGGGAGGAGCCTAAGGTGCTTCTATGCTTAAAGTTACCTGGAAAGGGGCGGAGCCTCAGGTATGGATCAGGATCAGGACTAACCGGTTCAGACTCCATTTAGCAGCAGAGCAGAGTCTGGATCAGGTGAGTTTTCACTTCTTCTTGTTTTCTTCTCTCTGGGTTTTCTCTCTGTGGAGGAACCAGAACCAGAACTCGACCCGGTTCTCCTTTAGAGTCAAGCTGCTGGCTTAATGGAGCTGTGGTTCTGGTCGGGTTCTGGTTTCCTGTTGATCAGAACCAACAAACTTTTTTAAAGCTGCAGTTTTCTGTTGCTGAGTTGAACTGGTTCCAGTATCTTTACTGGTTCTGCTGCTGTTCCTCCTGATGTCAGAAACCTCTGACCTCAGAGACTCACATCTGGTTTTAGAGGAAGAATTGAACTGAATCATTAAAAACTGGTTTCCAGGATGAAATTGTAGATTCTGGCTCAGCTTTCTGAATAAATTCTAGTTTGTCTCCTGCAGAGCAACACGTCCTGCTCCGTATTTCTGCTCAGTTGTTTCATAACGAGCCTCTGATGACATCACAAGAGGCATCATTAGAGCATTCCTGCAGTACACTCTCCCAGTAACAGACTGGGACACCAGTGGGTCTCTGATTATGATTCATGTCTGCAACTTCCTCATCAGGACTGCAGTTCAGAACCAGTTGTTTAAGCCCCGCCCCTTTAGAGCAGCAGGTAAACATTTGTTCTGTTGCTGGAATCTGGACCGACCTGTTGGTCCTGGTTCTGAAGCTCTGAGCTCAGTCACCACTCCCTGTTCCTCCCAGACTGACTGAAAACACAAGATGGAGGTCAGTGATCAGGAACAGGACAGAGCAGAAATAAAAATAAAGTCAACAATAGTCTGATAATAAAGGAGAAGGCAGTGTTCTGATCCAGATGTTTGGATTAAAGATGGAAGCTCAGAGTCAGGAGTTTTGGTTTTGGTTCTTTCTCTCTGATCAGACGGTTCTTCTTCCTGCCTGCTGTGACCCGATGTTTGGATCAGAAACTGAGTGAACTCTTTCGTCCATCTGAAGGTGAAGTCAGAACGTTCCAGAAACAGCAGCTCAGATACAAACTGAAGGTTTTAATGGACCTGCTGAACTGCAGCTGGTTCTGGGTTAACTGGTCCAGTTTGTGTCCTCTGAGGTTCTGCTGTGAAGTCATGCTACTGTTGCCATGGTAACAGCTGCTGGTCTGCTCATCAGGTGATGCTGATGTTCAGCCTGAAGTTTTTACTGGTTCTTCTTCATGATCTGGTCTCTGAGGTTCTGACTCTCAGCAGAACATCTTCCTCTAAACCAGATCTGGACCTGAACGGTTCCAGAACCGCTGCTCTCTAACAGGAGCCGCTCCAACATGGCAACAAGCCGCTGAGTTCAGGACCAACACTTCACTGCTTCATAGGAAATGTTCACTCCTTCATTCACTACATCTGACCTCAGTCTGGATGTTTCTACAGACCTGGATCAGGATCCAGTTCAGACCTGGAAACGGCATCATGGAGGAGTGGACGACTCAAAGTTATCAAGTTTATTAGCATAAGACACTACAGCAACTGGGCAGTTTAAAGTTTTACATAATAAACAAAAAAGCAACAATTACATTATAGTGGAAAAATAAAGAAAAGTTATAAAAAGTTGTAATACAGAAAAGAGTTACTTTATTTTCTAGTTATTATGTTTCAAAGGCAACTCTAAACAGGCTAATGGTTTTTAGTCTTGATTTCAGCTGTTCTGCTGTTTTCTGGAAGTTTGTTCCAGATTTGTGGTGCATAGAAGCTGAATGCTGCTTCTCTGTGTTTGGTTCTGGTTCTGGGGATGCAGAGCAGAACCAGAACCAGAAGACCTGAGAAGTCTGGAAGGTTGATACACCAGCAGATCTTTAACCCGTTCAGTAATTTATAAACTAACAACAGTATTTTAAAGTCTATTCTCTCAATGGAAGGAGTTTAGAACTGGGTGATGTGATCTATCTTTCTGGTTTTAGTCAGAACGCCAGCAGCAGCGTTCTGATTTATGTGATTGTGAAGGTCAGAAAATCTTATCTCTAGTTTCCAGCTGTAATAACTGAAGCTGTGCATTGACTCTAGATCTTTCCTCTGTAGGTTCAAACATAACTTCAGTTTTGTTTGTGTTCAGCTGGAGAAGGTTTTGGTAAATCCAGATATTTATCTATTCTAAGGATGTGTTCAGTGATTGGATGGTTCAGAGTCACCTGGTGACATCATAATGTAGAGCTATGTGTCATTTAGTCTTGGTAAATAATCTGATTATTTTGTTATAACCTGACCAAGCAGGAAATTATTAAGGATAGGAAGGGCCCCAGGATTGAACCTTGAAATAACCCCACAGGTGATTTCTGTCGTTCCAATGAGACGTTACCTGTTGACACAGAGAAATCCCTGTTCTTTAGTCAGACTGGAACCAGTGAAGTACTTGGTGTTTTCTGCTGGTTCATGTTTTCTTGTTTTGTTTTTGGCAGAAGCTCTTTGTTGCTGATTGAAAGACCAAGAAGTTTGATGTCAAAATTCCAGATTTATTAAGACAAAACCCACCTGACTTTAAAAGGTGTTTAATTCTCAGAAATCTCTGAGGTTGTGCTGGAATCAAGTTCCTCTGATCCTCTGAATCTATGATGGGAACCAGCTTTCTGCTCCACAGAACAGTTACTGGAACTGGATCACTGGGACTGACTGGTTCTGGTTTCTCTCTCAGGACGTCCAGAAGATGGAAGATCTGGATCTGAAAAAGGACAGAGCAGAATCTCCAGGATCCATCAGTCCATCCATGAGGAGTGATTTCTCCAAAGATCATCCTCCAGACATCAGTACTGAACCTGGACCATCAGAACCAGAGTAAGAAACCAGTTTCTATCTGGTGGATGTGACTCTGCAGAGACCAACCAGGGTTTAACTTTGATTTCTGATTAGAATCTGATGCAGAGATAAAAAAATATAATAATAATTTAAACCATTTTAATTTAATAATGACCTTATCTGGGATTTGAGTTACCAGAACCAACCGGGGAGGAAAAACTGTGTTCTGAGGTTCTGACCCAGTTTCTGGTCTCTAGTTTGTTATGGATCTTCATGAACATCTTCAGCTCCAGCCTGTTGATAGTGAACTATTTCACTGATGAATAAATGTCTTTACTTGTCCAGGGTGAACCCCAGCTCTCGCCTGATTACTGCTGAACACCAGTCCCTCCATGACCCTGCAAAGATAAGAAGTGATGAACGATGGAGGGATGGATGGAGGAAAGATCTTCCAGGATGCATAGAGAGGAGCAGCTGTACTCCAGGTGAAACTGAACACCTCCAATCAGAGTTTCCTCCTATCATCTTTGTTGAACCAGACTCGTGTTTTTTATAGTTGAAATGTGGAAATTCAAGATTGGAAAAGTCTTTTTGTGATTCTTTCAGCTAAATCTGAGTTTTTCCAGGTGGTGTAAATGGAATATATGTGTTGATGATCCACTGATTGTCTCTAAATACAACAAACACTTTATAGAATCAATATGATGAGGCTTACAACTTACTTTATCTTGGTTCTACCACATCACAATGTTAAGAGGAATTAAATGGCAAACAGGACGGCTAAGGAGAGTGCCAGTTGAGTGTTGGTTGATACTAATGATGATGATACTTAATCACTGCGGGTCACTTTCTACCTGAACTTTAACCTTATGGAGGCAACATGAGTCTGAGTCAGCATGAAGACAGACCAGAACAAAGTTACCTGAACTCAGGCTGGACAAACTCTGAATATTCATTGAATTGATTCACAGAAACTCTTTTAATATTTTAATTTAATTTTAATAACATCAGGGTCACAAAGACTCTGTCTGGTTCAACTCCCAGCTAAAACGCTCACAGTGTCTCCAAACAGCATCGATCAGTCGGTGCAGACATGATTTATACCACAGATAATATAGAAAACTTGAATTCATTACATTGATCTGTTTAATGAGATGGGCTGAAGGTTCAGACATTCCCAATCTGCAGACATGAAGTCGTCTCTAATTCAGGTTAATCTTGATCCTAGAAAGTCAGTCTGTTCTGCTCCGTTATTCCAGATTAATGTTCATATAAACACATTTATTCAGACAGTTTGAGGCACATGAGGCTCTGCGTCAGAGTGAGTCCTCATCAGTTTAAGATGGAGTCCATCAGACAAACAGCTGGCTGCCTGACCAACAGGCTCTGACATTCAGTAACTTTTATTTAAGTTAATTTATGTTAAATTAGTTTGAGGTTATCCACCTGTCCCAGTGGATACTGGACTTTGTGAACTGGTACCAGTAGAGGCACCACCTGATCAGTCCAGGGCAGTGGCAGCTTCTGATAGGGGCAACCGCCCAGGTCAGATTGTTGTGGGGGGCGACATGAGAGCTCCTCACGTCAGATGCAAACTGGATGACAAACCAACATTACTGCTAAGCTTTTTCTGTATTTTTACAGGGTTAGTGGTCAGTTCAGTGAATGAACTGAATCAAATCACTTAATGAACTGATTTGTTCCTTTCTGAGTTCAGTTCAGTTCATCATGGCGGTCTGGAGTAAAACTTTAATGTTCTGAATAACAGAACAGCGTCTGGGTGGAGAGGGAGGGACTGCTGTTGATGTCTGAGGGAACGTGATTTATGATTCCTTCATGGAAACAAATTACTAACGTCACTCCCATCCAGACCAGCTCCAGAGGAGTTTAGCTGGGGGGGAATGGATTATTTTGAGGGGCAGAGTAAACAGGCTTTTAATTTACATAAACAAGTGTTTATGTAATGTTTCAATAAAAGAACCATATTTATTAAAACAACAAATAATTCTGATGTAAACTTGACATGTATAAAATTCTGACTTAAGCTGACTTATTATGCTGAAATTAGCATAAACATTAGCTTATATGTTGCAGAAATCTTAGAGTCTAATGTTTCCAGTGCCTGAAGTCCATTTCTTCTACTCAGAGGGCACAGATGCAGGAACTGAGGGAGCCCCTACTGTATCAAATTAAGATGAAATAACAGAAAGTTGGCCACTCTGAGGTAAAAAAAAAAGAAACAAAAACATCTTACAGTCCAGGGTGGACAATGCCTCCCGATGCCCGCCCATGCTGCCAGGCCTGGTCTCTCCCTTCATCCCCATCGTCTTAACAGAGTAGAAACAGTAAAGAGAAAACAGCAATGACTAGAGTTATGGCAGCCTCCCTCTGTCCGTCTGCTCCAGGGCAGCTGTGGCTACAATGTAGCTCCCCGCCATCAGTGTGTGAATGACAGAATGTAGTGTGAAGTGCTTTGGAGTCCTCTGGACTAGATAAAGAGTTATGCAAGTGCAGATATTTTACCATTTAATAAAACCGTATAGAGCACCGACACACTTCTTGCTGAACTGTGGAACAAAACTGATTTTCAGCAGAAAAATCTCTCTTGATTTTCCTCCACCCTTTTGTGGAGGCGACTGCTACCGTAAAGTGACTTGGAAAGGTCAGCATAATGTAGGCATATGGTGGAAGTTTACTGCCAAAAATCAAAAGCTTACATTTTTAATTTGAAAGTTTGATCTTTTTCCACTTAAAACTTCTGCTCTCTTTGAAGTAATCTCTGTTCTCCCTCAAATCTTTGTTTTTATGCTCAGATCAGAACACCGTTAACAAACCTCTCTTCTCTGCTTGTGAATTGCCCTGGATGCTTTAAAATAATAATTAAAAACAAAAAAAATATTTTCATAATGTGAACAGTAGTAAACCTGTTTAATATATTAGTGGCGGATAACACCATAAACATGAGCTAATGTAAAATAAAATAAATGGAAGATGAGTAGATGTTTTAATTTACAATGAAGTTAATTTCAGGATTTATAACTCACCATTATAATATATTTGAGAAAATGATTTAATCAGATGCTAATCATAAACAGTTTGATTTAGAAACTGAGGCTCTTCGGAGCATAAACTCTCCTTTCAGGTTGGCATTTTCAAAATAAGGTTCTTTTCCCTTCATCTTGTTGGTTCTCCTCATTTTCATTTCCACTTGTCATTTCTGGATTTTCTTCCATTTCCACACATTTCAAAGTGAAAGGGTTGAATGTCTCTCAATGTGCAAAAAATTACTGATGTGGCTGGAAGGAGTTTGCATTTAGCAGCTTCATCTACCCAGAATGCATTGCAGCACAAACAGCATTCCAACTTCCAAGTGACAATATTTTGTTTATTTTTAGCAAAATTGAACAGGCTACAATGTTTTCACTCTTTTTTTTTTCTACATTTGAAATAAAAATTGATCAGTCAATTTTTTCAACTAATCTTGGATCCTTCATGTTTCTATTGGCTGTAACAAGATTTCATCTCAGCTATTGCTGCCTTTCTATTACAAACCATTAACAAGTAACTGGCCAGGCATACCTAATAAAGTGGCCAGTTTGGTTCTTTGTTTCCAGCACAGTGCTCAAAAAGAATGCCACTTCAAATTAAACAATTGGGTAAAACTCTAAGGTCAGAGGTCGTTCTGTGGGAAACATGTGAAATTAACTGAAACCTTCAAACAGAGAAACCATGAAAGTTTTAATGAACAAAACTGATTCCCAACATCTTTGTGCAGCAAGAACCTTTTATTTATTTGCTTTTTTCTTTTATCCGTCACCTCAGTGAGCACAAGACTGAGTTTCATTCATAAACCCTACATTTCCTCAATGACTGAAGTTGGAATTACTTTCAGGTTGCAACACCTTGGCAGAAAATAATTTGTTTTCTGTAATTATTTTTCCGTCATAGAAGTTCATACACAAACCCTTCTTAGAATATCTGAAATGGTTTTATTGTGTTTTTTTCCTTCAGATTTTGATATTCAGTATCAGCCTGACCTTAAAGAGTTTCTGAAGATGAAGTTCCAGAGTCTCTCTGAAGCTGGAAATCAAACCGTTCTGAACCAGATCTACACAGAGCTCCACATCACAGAGGGGTTAACTAGAGAGGTCAACCAGGAACATGAGGTCAGACACATTGAAACAGCATCCAGGAAACAAGAAACAATCAGAAGAGAAGACATCTTTAAAGTCCCACCTGGAAGAGATCAACCAATCAGAACAGTGATGACCATGGGAGTGGCTGGCATTGGGAAAACACTGTTAACACAGAAGTTCACTCTGGACTGGGCTGAAGGCAAAACCAACCAGAACATTGATTTCATATTTCCATTCACTTTCAGAGAGCTGAATATGTTGAAAGAAGAAAAGTTCAGCTTATTAGGACTGATTCATAAATTATTTTCTAAAACCAAAGAAATCAGCAGCTTTGAAACGTTCCAGGTTCTGTTCATCTTTGATGGTCTGGATGAAAGTCGATTTACTCTGGATTTCAAGAACAATCCGATCCTGACTGATGTTACAGAGTCCAGCTCAGTGGATGTTCTGGTGACAAACCTCATCAGGAGGAAACTGCTTCCCTCTGCTCTCCTCTGGATAACCACACGACCTGCAGCAGCCAATCAGATCCCTGCTGAGTGTGTTGGCATGGCAACAGAGGTCAGAGGGTTCACTGACCCCCAGAAGGAGGAGTACTTCAGGAAGAGATTCAGAGATGATGAAGAGAAGGCCAGCAGGATCATCTCCCACATCCAGAAATCAAAAAGTCTCCACATCATGTGTCACATCCCAGTTTTCTGCTGGATCACTGCTAAAGTTCTGGAGGATGTGATGAAGACCAGAGAGGGAGAAAAACTGCCAAAGACTCTGACTGAGATGTACATAGCATTCCTGGAGGTTAACTTCGCAATCAAGAAGGAAAAGTATGATGGAGGAAAAAAGACAAGATCAATCTGGAGTCCAAAGAACAAGAAGCTGATTGAGTCTCTAGGAAAACTGGCTTTTGAGCAGCTGCTGGAGGGAAACCTGATCTTCTATGACGAAGAGCTCAAAAAGTGCGGCATCAACATCAAAGATGCTGCGTTGTTCTCAGGAGTGTTCACTGAAATGTTTAAAAGAGAGAGAGGGACGTGCGACATCTCCGTCTACTCCTTTGTTCATTTGAGCATCCAGGAGTTTCTGGCTGCAGTCTACATGCTCCACTGTTTCACCAGCAGGAAGTCAGAGGTGATCAAGACGTTTCTGGGAGAAGAATACAGAGAAACATCTCTAGATGAGTTCATGAAGAAAGTCATGGAGGAATCCCTCAGCAGTAAAAATGGCCACCTGGACCTGTTTGTCCGCTTCCTTCATGGTCTCACTGTGGAGTCCAACCAGAGACTCTTAGAAGATCTGCTGGGTCAGACAGAGAACAGTCCAGAAACCATCCAGAGAATCATCACCAACCTGAAGGAGATGAACATTGGCTATATCTCTCTTGACAGAAGCATCAACATCTTCTACTGTCTGGTGGAGATGAACGACGTCTCATTTTATCAGGAGATCCAACGGCTGCTGGATTCAGGGAAGGAGCTCTCAGTGACTGACTGTTCAGCTCTGGCCTTCATGCTGCAGATGTCAGAGGTTCTGGATGAGTTGGACCTGGAGAAGTACAACACATCATTAGATGGACGACGGAGACTGGTTCCAGCTGTGAGGAACTGCAGAAAGGCTCGGTGAGTCCAGATGTTTTCATTGTGTGAATGCTGATTCAGCTCTATTGTCCTCCTGTTTCTTCTTCTTCTTCAAGTTGCTTCTGGATGTTTTTGGTCTTTAACTTCTTCCTTCATCCTCTGGACTATTTCAGCCATTCAACCATCTAAACATTCAGCTCATCCAGGACAGCTGCAGCTTCTGGTTTTAGACATTTTGATCATTTTAAAAATATTTAACTTTTTATCAGTTTTCATGTTTAAATGAATAGAAAACCCTGAACTCTAGAAAAAAATCTATTTTGTCTGAAAGATCCAATCAGCCAGAGAGACTTTTACACTTTAAACTCCTCTTCACTCATTGAGCCGCTACTCCTTTTAGGATCTTTGTCTTTTTTTAAATTATAAAATCACTGTTTAGGTTTGATGGACACTTTAAAATAACCCCAATAATTGCTGCTGTTGTCATGGAAACCAGTTAGAAACTTAGTGAACCAACTTTTCCTCCTCCCACTAGTTTCCTCTGAGTTTGTAAATGAGAGCAAAATGTGGTGATTGTTCTCTGGCTCCAGAAAAAGTCCTAGTTTCTGTCAGATCCTCCCAAAGCTCTGAGAACTCTGCTTCCAGAGCTGGAACCATTTTCCTCATCAACTCTTCATCTGCAGCTTTTGTTGAAGCTGTTAGCCATGAAGACCTGGAGAGACATGAGCTTCAACTCTTTAGACATCCCAGCCTCTTCTAGTTACTGGAGAACTTTCACTGCTTCACCATGAAAAATGCTGCTGGACCCAAACGCTCTGTTTTGGTCTTCAGCTCTTTAGGAGTTTAGCAACAATTTCTTCTAACATCCAAACCTTTGTTCCTCTGAGCCAAACGGTCTAGTCCAAGTCTGAGCTGTGAGCAGTTCCTCCTCCTCTCCATCATCTCCAGTAGTTTCCTTCATCAGCTCAGTCAGCCTCTTCATCAGCTGCTTCAGCTCCTTTGAGGCTCTGATGCTGCAGCTCCATCAGATGCTGCAGAGAAAACTGAACTTTCCTTCACAGATGATAGAAGATCTTCAACATCTGACTGCAGCTGAAGGTCTGAGGACATGAAGCCTGGACCAGAACCAGAACCAGAACCTGGACTTTAACCAGGAACTGCACAGATTCTCTGTGGGGTCAAACTCAGTAAATTGAAGATCAGATGTTGATCAGATGATGACATCACTGTTATCATATTTTACTCTGTTTATTATCCAGATTGATTTCATTAGAACTGAATTTATTTCTTCTCTAATCACAGACTTGGTGGCTGGTTTTTCCAAAAGGATGAATGTGAAGTTTTGGCCTCGGCTCTGAAGTCCAACCCAGATCTGACTGAACTGGAAATAAATCAGATCAACATAAATGAAGGTGGAGACTCTGATCTGAAGCCTCTGGTTGAGATCCTGGAGAGTTCAGTCAGTAAAGTGAAGAATCTGGGGTTTGTTTTCTTTATTTATACAATAAAATCCTTCATTTATACTTTAAACATTAGTTTAATTAATTATTTTATTCTAATATATTTTATTTTATAACAACCTGTTTAAATGTCAGAATAAAATCTCTAAAACTTTTTACCTTATATATTATTTTTTTCTTATTTCAGACTTTGAGATTATTGAACTTTGTTTTTCAGTTTTTTACTTTAAAATGTTTTTTACTGATGAACAAAATGAGTAAAATAATTCAAATGATGTAAATTAATGATGGAGATGTTTCAGTTTGGTTTGGTAAAGATTCAGATTGTTTTATTTCTCATTTCTGATTCTCATCTTTACATCCAGAATGAAATGTTGTTCCTCCAGAGTCGAGCCACAAACACTGACAAGTTCAAATCATCATTAATGACCAAATCTAAGAAATGACTGATTGTAGAAAAGCAAATCTAGATGAAATGAATGAAAGTGAGGTTTGCAGCAGCAGCAGGTTCCTCAGCTTTGTCCTGAAGCTGTGGTTCTGTTGGGCCGGGTCAGAGAGGAACCGTCCTCTTCAGTCTGACAGCTGTCAGTCGGTTGGAGCCTCGTCTCTGTGATGATGCTTCATCAGGTCACGTCTCCTTAGGAAATAATGGCCTCCATTGGCTTTCAGCAGCTTTAATAAGAACCCAAGGCCATTAATGAAGAAACTGAGTGGTTCTGATCCAGTTACCAAGTCGGGTCTCCAGCTGATGATCAGGAACCAGCAGAAATAGCTCAACTCATCCAGGCTGATAGAAAACTTTGAGTTTCTTTTTGATCAAATGTTCTGGTTCTGCTGGTTTGGACTCTTTAAACCAGTTTGACTGGATCAGATGTTAGAATCAGTTCATCATGTTTCTTTTACATTCAGGGAAATTAATTTTCTACATTTTTATTATTTATTTGTTCATATTTCAGTTTTAACCTGCATCCTGTTGGCTTCAGCTCACATCTTTTATTCTTTATTCAGATTGCATGAATGCAGGTTGTCAGAGACCAGCTGGACTTCTCTGTTCTCAGCTCTGAAGTCCAACCCGACCCATCTGACAGAACTGGTGTTGAACTGGACCAACCTGGGAGATTCTGTAGTGAAGGAGCTCTGTGGTTTTCTACAGACTGAAGGCTGCAGACTGGAGACATTAAAGTATGTAATTATATAATTATTGATAATTCTGTGAATAATTAGATATAATTGATCATAAATCAAATTAATTTCTTCTGTTCTAATAAATATTTTGTGAGTTTGTTCCTGGACTTGGATCCAGAGTTTAATTTAGTCCCTCTGTGTAACTGAGTTGGACCTGCTGATCTGAGGTCAGAACAGGACAGCATTCGGACCCCCAGTGTGTAGAAATCCCCCTCATGTGAAGAAGGTCAAAGGTCATTCAACCCAGTCTAGAAAAGTGAATTCCTGGAATCTGACAGGAACAAATCAATAATCAATGATTGATGCTTCAACACTTTGATCAGAACCTGGAATGATTTTACTGACTAAAATCCTCCAACACAACATGACCCAGTACCAGGTTCTGGTTCTGGTTCTGGTTCTGAAGTCAGCAGGTCTTTATTGAAGCAGCAGCTTGTTGGCATTAATATTGATGAGAATCTTTAACTGGTTCTGTTGGACTGGTTAACCTGCATCCTGTTGGCTTCAGCTCACATCTTTTATTCTTTATTCAGATTGATTCTCTGCAGTTTGTCAGAGACCAGCTGGACTTCTCTGTTCTCAACTCTGAAGTCCAACCCGACCCATCTGACAGAACTGGACCTGAGAGGAAACAACCTGGGAGATTCAGATGTTCAGCAGCTGAAGAATCTTGTAAAGACTTTAATGTAAGTAAATGTTTGTAGTGAGTCCAGCTGCTGTCAGCATATTGAACTAAACCCAGTTAGCATCAAAGCAAAGATCCAGTGTTCCCAGTAAAGCTGCAGCTTCTCAGTGGGAGGAGAATGGTTCAGGCTTCCTGATTGGACACAGAGACAGCAATCAGCCAATCAGAGGAGCAGCAGCTTGCTGTGTTCCTGCGTTTGTGTTGGTGTGAAGATAAGTGTTGTTGCTGTGTCCATGTCTCCAGGAAGTCCAGCTGGACTCCAGCGTCCAGCCGTCCAACATGTCTAGAGACAGTGGTCCTCATCCATCAAACTGTGGCAGCAGCAGATCTGATCTCAGATCTGTTTGTTCTCTCAGTTCAACAGGAAACAACTGATCGGGTTCATCTTGGTCACAGCTCTGAGATCAGTCTGACTGCAGCCTGGAAACCATCTAGTGGATGTGCTGCGTCACTGACTGCTGCTGGAGAGAGGCTGGAAACACTCACTGATCTGCTCTCTCCTTCCTTCTTCTCTCTGCAGGTTCGATGATTTTGATTATTCTGATTATACTGACTTGTCCGACTGATGATCCCAGTAAAGTAGAGAATGGTCTCAGTGTCCTGCTGATCCTCAGAGGTTGAAGCTGCAGCAGTTTGAGTCTAAAGAGACTCTGACTGGATCATGATGATGACCTCTGACCTCCAAGGTTTTCCTCCCGTTTATTTTCTCGTGTCTGTCATTTAGTGTCTGATATTGTTTGTCTCTTTGGATCAATAAAGATCCAATTCAAACTGGGCTCCATTTAGAGGCTTCATGGAGTTTTGATCTGAACTGGATTCAACTGGAAAGTTGATCTTTTTTCTCTCTGATTCATTTTCATCCTGGAACCAGAAATGGTCTGAGAATGGAAACATGGGAATCATTTTCAGTTCAGCTTTGAAGCCATGAAAGACACTTCAAACCTCTTTTCTCTGCTGCTTCTTCCTTCTGCTGACATGAAAATGTTCCTCAAAGCTCCACAGATAAAAAGATGCTTTACTGGAAACTGCAGAGAAACTTCAGCTTCCATCAGAGAAACCAGTTTAACCAGTTTAGAACTGGATGTCCTACAGAAACTCTGATCTTAGAGCAGTTTTCAGGAACATGTGGAACCTGGAAAAAAAAAGATTTTATATATTTTATGTTCATTGTAAAAGCTAAATCTTGAAGTTTTACGTCATCATTGATTCTCAGCTTTAATTTCTCTCAGTTTGTTTTGGTTTTTACTTTTTTAACTCCATATTTCATGTTTTGAGTTTTCTAGAGAACTTCAGGCTCTTTACTGTGATTTTACTGATTTATTCAAACCTCAGAGAATCACTGGGATAATGTGCTGATTGGTTCATGTTTGATTTTCATCATTCTTCTAATGCAATGTGGGTTGCTGGATGTTTAACGACCAAATAAAGTTTTTAAAAAATCTTTGTGTATTTTTTATGCAGCTGACTGTGTACACATATAATAACTAAACCTTCATTTTAATCCTCCAGGCCATTTTTGCTGTATTATAAGTTTTCACATTTAGTTTCACAGCTTAAATTAGTAAAAGCAGAAACATCTCAAGTTGATTTCAGCTTTAAGCTACTAATTTAGCCAGCAGTTTATTTTTGCAGTATTCAGACTGAAGATGTTTTTTAATAAAACAGATGAGAATCAATCTTTTCAATCAAAACTCGATTAATTAAGTCAGCTATTGAATTAGAATAATAACTTGTATAAAACTGCCATTTCTGTCTGGTTAATGGTGCAGCAGATCCTGCAGGGGGCGCTCTGGGGCCTCAGTGTTCAGGTCGGTTACAGTCTCATCTCCCAGACTCCTGAATCTTCTGGTTCCTTCCTGAAATGATTTCCTGCAATAAAATGTTGGTTGGAAATGAGCAGAAAACTGAGAAAAACCTGAAAAAGTTCAAATCTGACCTAAAGTTTTACAGCTCAACTCATACAAAGGAAAACATGAAAATAAGGGTGTTTATTGTCACCTGGAAGGAGGCGGAGCCTCAGCTGGGTCAGGGGGCGGAGCCTCAGGTGTGTCAGCTCTAGTCAGGTTTGGATCAGAACCGGTTCAGACTCCATGCAGCAGCAGAGCCGCGTCTGGATCAGGTGAGTGTTCACTTCTTGTTTTGCTGATGTTTTATTTACAATGTTTCAATGTGAAATTAATCCACAGCATAAACAACTAAGCAGGTGTAAGTGAACCAGGGTGTGATATTATTTAAAACAATGTGGTTGCAAGGAAGTAAATTTGGTAAGACTTTATTTGAAGGGGTGCAAGAAAAAAGGACATAGGATTCTTTATAAATGTTGAATTAGGTTTGAATTAGGTCCGCTGTATTTTATATTTCTGTTTCTTTGTCAATGTTTTTGTAGCGATCTGGACAGGTAATGTCCTGTTCTGCAGTGCCGGGGGGCCAGACGGGTGTAAAGATAATTTTCTGGACCCGGACTCAGACCTCAGAGACGCAGAGTGATGGATCCTCTGGGGAGTCAGAGGCAGGAGGCTTAAATGAAGTGAGCTCTGCTACGTGAGCGCTGAGGATTAGAACAAGCAGAAACTATTATTAGTGGTTTATTGTGTTGCTGAGCAGAAACTTGGTGCAGCTTTGGCTATTTTATAAAAGTCTTTATAGATAAAACTGAATCTGATCAACTTGAAAATCTTTATTAATTTAATGAAATAGTCATGGAAAAAAAATCTTGAAATGTTTAAACATAAATAATCTTTAAACTGAAATGTGAACTGGTTGTTATTTTCCATTTATTTCCTGGTAGTGATGATCAGACAGGATTCTTCTCATTAGCAACACACCTCTGCTGTGAGAGGGGGCGGAACCTCAGGTGGGTCCGGTTCAAGTTCTGGAGAATCGGGTCCAGTTCGTTCTGACTCGGTTTGTGTGAACAGAAGGAGAAGCAAAGATCTGATCAGGTGAGTTTTAACTCCACATTCTTCTGGTTTCCAGTCCTGACTGGGTTTTCTCTCTTTGAGCTGCTGGACAGAACCAGAACCAGAACTGGGCCTGGTTCTGGTTCTGGTTCTGGTTATGATGCAGAGCTGCAGCACCTGGTTTCAATCAGGAACTCTGATTTTCTCTGAGTTTTCATCTGTAACCCAGACAACAAGCTGAGTTTGCTCCCAGTTTCATAGTGGAGTCAAACTGGTACCAGTAGGTTCTGAGTGTTTGTGGCCCGGCTGAGATATCTGGGTTCCTGATTGGTGGATGGAAAATATTTCAATATGAAGTCAATAATTTATTGATCAGAGAGGATTTCTCTGGGCTTTTATCAGTAGAAAATCCAGATTGAATCAGACATTTTGGATCAAATGCGTTACTTTATGGACTTTCTTTAATATGGAAAACTTGACCTCTTTCTGACCATCGCTCCATTTCTGAGTCTTTCTGGTTTTAAATGTTTGCTCATTAGAAAATCATAAAATTGTTGGTTGAATCACAGCAATAATTTCCACAGCTGTTTGCCAACTTGCTAGGAAAGTTGTTTTATGTATTTTATATTTGAGTCACTGAATACAATCACGGACATTTCAAATATCCATGTTTTTCCTTTACTCTGATTTTGTTTTAATGAGGAAAATCAAAGTCCCTGGTGAATTAATGAATGAAACGTATTCATACCCCTTTAAATTTCTCACTCTGTTTCATTGCAGCCATTTGCTAATCTCAGAAAAGTTCATATTATTTCTCATTAATGTATACTCAGCATCCCCTCTTGACAGAAAACATACAGAATTGTAGAAAGCTTTGTAAATTTATTAAAAAAAAGAAAAACTGAAACATCACATGGTCATAAGTATTCAGACCTTTTGCTCAGTAGAAACCCCTTTTTAGCTTGTACAGCCATGAGTCTTCTTGGAAATGATGCAACTAGTTTTTCACAGCTGGATTTGGGGATCCTCTGCCATTCCTCCTTCAGAACCTCTCCAGTTCCATCGGGTCGGATGGTGAATGTTGGTCATAGAGTTGGATGCAGGCATGCATAACAAATCACATTTTATTTGAAATATATTTACATTTTTCAAGAGTACATTGCCAATATACTATTACAGAATTGTACAAATTGTCAATACATTCAAAATTTGCAGACAACATGCTTATGAAAATTAGTACAATGAAACAATAGGTACACTTTAGAGGAAATGTGAAAAATATTTAACCAAGGACAGAGTATTGTTTTAATTTAACAATTAAAACAATACTGGTGAGGGGGGCCGGTGGGGCCCAGCTCCAGCTGTCACCAGACGAGAGGCGGGGTTCACCCTGGACAGGTCACCAGTCCATCGCAGGCACTGAAAGCTAACAATGAATAAAACGTATGAGAGAGAAATGATAAATTAACAAGGAGAATAAATGATGTCCAATTATTTTAAAATCAAATCATGTTTATTAATTGCAGTGATTTATAATTGCTGACGTCAGAGACTCAGAACCTGGTTTTAGAGGAAGAATTGAGCTGAATCAGGAAAACTGAAGTATATTTTGAGGTTGTCAGTAACATTCCTCTGTGGGATCCAAAAGTCAAGATTCTGAGAGTAGCGTTGTTGTCTTGTAATAGGAAGGGCGTAGGTTCGATTCCATCTTCCTCTTGCCACATGTCAAAGTGCTTTGGCACCACTGTTTGTATATGTTGGACCTCCCAGCTGTGGTGTTTATCTGTATATGGCAGCCTGAGTCTGTTGAATGTGTAGGTCACTCATAGCACAAAGGCTTCAGCCTGGATGTATTATTGAGTTTTAAATATATAACAAGTTTTCAGACTCTACACTGGTTTCCAAAATATAAACTCTCCAGCTTTTATTTAGCAGCTGAACCAAAATCTGCAAAATAAAAATCCAACTGTTTTGTCAGTTGATCCGAATCTCCGACCGCAGAGTGTCCTTGCTTTAAATTCACTTAAATGGATCCATGATTAGCTGTAACAATAGATATTTGAGAAATATATATTTTAGAGGTAAAAACAATACAGTAGGGTTTTTTAAAAATAAATGTTAATAAAATATTGTCACATGGAGGCCAGATTTGCTCCATTAGGGCTGCAAAAATCCTTAAGAGGGCCACAGACGGCCCCCGGGCCACACCTTGGACACCCCTGCTATTAGCATTTCATGCTATGAGCTCAAAATCCAGGCAACAGAGGCGCTTTTCCACATTAGCTGCCCTTCAATTCACAAAATAATTACACAATTTCAAAACTAAATGTTCTTAATGGAAACACTGTGATTTAAAAAAGAAAGTTTTGCTGTTGGGGGCCGTATTGAATTTAGTTTATTTCTTAGTTTATTTGATTTGGTCTCAACAAATGGGTGGCAGAGCGCATCGTCTCGGTACGTAGCTGGTACATGTTTCTGTGTGTGACGAACGAAGGTGCCAAATCACAAAAGCCATAAAAGGCTGGGCAAGGTCAGAGTTCATCTGTTAAACTGGATGAAAATCAAGACATAAATTACAAGCTGGAGTTTAGACATTTTAAGCGTCTTTGTTCCTGCCACTTTACACCTGTCTTTTATTTCACTACACTAAACGCTGCTGCGGTACAAAGACCGGACAGAAATTGTGAGAAAATCCTCTGAATACCTTCAGAAAACCTGGAGAGCTATTGATCAAATCTAATGTAGAATACAATAAAACCTGCTGCCATTAGAAGGAAAGTTGGGAGAGCTTGAAAACTTCTGTAAAGTAAAATAAAAACCACTTAGAGGAGAACAGCAGCCAAACCAGAGTGCTGTCATTATGTAATGTATCAGAAAAAACATTAATCTGCCAATAAATTAAAAAAAACATCATTAATGTTTATGCATCTTTATTTTGCCTAGCTTTATAAGAAATTAATTAATGTAAGCTTAAAGGTTGATGGCTTATGGATTATGAAAAATACTTATTTTGGGGAAATTAATAATGAGAGGAAAGACGGTTAGTTTTAATTTAAACTAATTTAGTCTCTGGTAAAAAGCCAAAATGATGATGTCATTGCTTTTGAAGCGTCTGATTGGTTAATTCACAGCATCTGAATTAGTTGGAGGCAGATTAGTTCCATTATGTTTGTGCAACTATAATAAACTTTATCAAAAGTTCTTGTTAAGATGCTGCTGTGCTAAAATGGGTTGAAAGGCCACTCAGTCATTACTCTAAAAGCAACATAAGGCCAGATTACAGTTTATTTTGGTGGCTTTAATCGACTAAAGTACATTTTCTCAGTCTTGGTCTTATGGGAAGTTGTGGGGAAATGTAAAAAAATGCTTATAAACTCACCCAGTTACACCAGTTTGGTCGGGAATGAGGAACTGGTGGAAGGAAATTCAAATTATTAGAACCAAGTTTGATATTTTAAAAGGGCAGTATTATTTAAAGGGGTTAATGACGATGGGTGTAGTAACGGTGTTTCACCAGTAGGTGGCGCATAGAGACGCTGAGCTGCCCGTTGTTCTTCCGTTTCTCATAAACTGAGAAATTGGAGAAACAGAAACTGCGTCGTCCGTTCGCTCATTTACATTCTGTTTATCAGGTGAGAATAACCTTCAAGTTTATTTTAACAAAGTTCTTTTTTATTATTTGGTACTGTTCGAGAAATGTTTAGGGAAATGTGTCAATGTGTGAAAGATATTGGAAAAGTTTTGTCGTGTTTCGGAGCTAAGGGGGGCTAGCGGAAGTAGCCAACATGCGGCGATGCTAGTTAGTTAGCACAATGTAGCGGAGGATAATAGCGGGTTATGTAGGTGAAACCACTGAATTACTAACAGTAACCGGTTGTAAAGGAAGTTGGGATATATAACCCAGACAACAAGCTGAGTTTGCTCCCAGTTTCATAGTGGAGTCAAACTGGTACCAGTAGGTTCTGAGTGTTTGTGGCCCGGCTGAGATATCTGGGTTCCTGATTGGTGGATGGAAAATATTTTAATATGAAGTCAATAATTTATTGATCAGAGAGGATTTCTCTGGGCTTTTGTCAGCAGAAAATCCAGATTGAATCAGTCTGTGGTGACAGAAGACAGCTGATCACATTTCAATCAATTATCGATCAATAATAAGTGATTATGGTGAAATAACAACACAGCACCCTTTAGAGTATTTAAAAACATCCGCCCCACCCACTACTGTTATTTAAATCTATGTAAATGAGTTAACACATCAAACCATCAGAACCAATAAAAATGACTATTGGACCCGATTTACACAACCAGCAGGAAGTCAGCCATTTTGGATCAAATGTTGTTTTTTTTACATTTTGACTTTAAAAAAACTAATAAAAATGTCAGATTTGTCCTGGACATTTCAGATATTTAAGTTGAACTCCCTGAATAAATCTTTTCTCTTCTCTGACTGTCGCTCTGTTTCTGAGTGTTTTTGGTTTTTAAATGTTTTAGGAAATCACAAAAATCTGTGAATTTATTGGTTGAATTGCTGTGATAATTTCCATAACTGTTTACAAACTCTTACTAGTAAACCTGTTTTGTTTTCTATATTTTAATCACTGAATTGTTTCTCTACCTGATATTTTCAGCCTTGATGTTCTCCTTTATCCTGAACTAAAATCAAAGTCCCTGATGAATTAAATAATCTGATGGAAGCCTCTCTGTGTGTTCTGAGAGGAAGATGATGATCATCATCCTCCTGCTTGGTAAGATCACCTTCCTCTCTCTGCTCCTCATCCTCTCCAGTCTCTCTGCAACCTGCTGATCAGCCTCAGAGCTTATTGGTTCTGGTCCATTCTTCTCTCTAATTGACCATTGGTGACCTCAGCTGGTTGTTGGTTCTGGTTCCAGCAACTCGTCTCTCACCAGTCCTCCCAGTAGATCTCACTGGTTTATTGTTGGATTCTGGTCTCTTCCATCCAACCAGTGGCTCCACTTTGCTGTTTCCTGTGTGAATTTAATTTCTCTGGTTTGGGTTCAGCAGCTGATCTGGTTCTGATGTTTTCTATCAGGTTGTAGTTCTGTCAGCATCAGAACCACTGAGACCCATACAGACCAGTAATGTGGACATTAGCTTCCAGAAACATGAACCTCAGAAACCAGTGATGAATGTTTGCAGATGTTGAAGGTTCTGGTTCTGGTTTTCCTTCCTGTCTTCAGTTTTCCACACAAGTGTTCATTTGAATCCAAGATGGCCGCCTGGGTGGTTGTGGTTTGTAGTTTATTTCTCCTGAATTCACCTGGATCTCACAGGTTGGTGGTCATAATGTTCTGCTGATGCATGATGCTGGTCTGACCATTAATGGAGAATCAGGTTCTGGTGGGTCCGGTTCTTCTCTGGTTTACTGGTTTTATAAAAACCAAACCTGATCTATGGATGATATTCAGGATGTGATGATGAGTTTTTGTATCACAAACAGCAATTCTTTAGTCAACAGGAAAACTGCAACATATTTATTGCAACATGTTGAACTAATCCTGGATCCTTTAACAAATATCTTAATGTATTTATGACTAGAATTACATTTTTAGATATCTGGGTTAAGACTGTAATTGTGTAAAAGCCCCTTTTGAGATGATCGCTCACAATGAGGTTCTATTGAAGTAATAAAATATGTAGAATATACAGAAGTTTCCAAATTGTTGTTTGATCAACAAAGACGCTTCAGTTTCATAGCAGAAACTGACTGAAAGTTACTGGAAGGTTTAAATTCTGTAACTATAAAGAATCAGGACCAGAAATCCCAGAAAAATAAAGTTAGAAGAATTTTAGTTTTTCAGGAATTCACAGAAACAGAATCTGCCCCAACAATCACCAAGATACTAAAACAAAAATCTTCATCATCAAATCAGTTCATGAGATAAAACAACCTGAAAACTGACAGCAGGATTTCTGCAAATAATCACAAACGGCAGCAACTCTAAAAAAAAAAAACATGATATTTGAGTTTCATCTGTTTCAATCTTTCAGTTTTTAAATTTTAACAGTTATTTTAATGCACTTTTATCAGTTTTATGACTTATTGCTTAATGTGAGTTACATATTACATGAACAGAGATCATTGCTGCCCAATCAGAGTTCAGTATCACTGAGCTGTTTAGCAGACAGACTGAAATTTTTCATCACTAGTGAATAACTGATCAGTATTTCTACACACTAAACCCTCGTCTTGTGTCCTCAGTTTCCCAGCATGCTCTGGGTGGAGTGGTGGAGGTTAATGAGGGGGCGGAGTCTGTCCTGCTGCCCTGTGTTTACTCTGGTCAAACACCTGGAGATCCGTTCCTCATCTGGACTCGCAGTGATCTCAGTCCTAACTCTGTCCACCTACGGAGAGAAAACGGTGACGATCTTAAAAACCAGAACCAGCGTTTCAGAAACCGGACCTCCATGAATCCTGACACTCTGGATACTGGAGACTTCAGCCTGACTCTGAGGAAACCTCAGCAGTCTGATGGAGGAAACTACACCTGCAGCATCTCTGGTGGAAGACGAGAACGGAAACTGAAACAGATTCATCTGAAGGTCAAAGGTCAGATAAACAAGCAGCACACCCTATTTTAAAGTTCTATGCTGTGAATGAATTTATTAAAATGAGAAAATTAATAATTGTTCATAGTGTCTGTAACCATGGAGACCATCCCCAGAATAACCAAGGAATGAATGAATGGATTATTTCTATAATGAAATTATTATTAATGCAATAATTTCTATAATATGAGTTACTATAGAAACAGATTTACTTCCTATAAGCCTGGTGATAATTCATAACAAAATGGAAATGCTTTCATTAATATTTCATGTTTCTTTCAGTCTCCATAACTGACCTCAGTCACTATTTTAGTCTTTAACAGTAAAGCAGTTAATGGCTCTTTAATGACAGCAGCTTCATTCAAACACATTCATGTAAAAATATCAATAAAAATAAAATATGAAATGAATTAGATCAATATTCAGCATCATTTTATAACTTCTTAAAAATACTTTATATTTATTAAGATTATAAAACATGATTTATCATGACCTTTTTCACTTTTTACACTATCATTTATGTTCTGATGATCTTTGACCAGCTGGATAAACTGAACATTTACAGGATGAATCTCCAGGAATAATTAATATTTGTGTTTCTCATCTTCAGCCTCCACAGAACTAACAGGTTTTGTAGATCTGCTATGTATAGATCAAACCCTCTGATGCATCAATAACTGTCACATGAACCACTGATGGACTCAAGTTTCTGATTTTATGTTGATCATTAAAGAAATGATTTTTCTCCCTGCAGACAGAAACTGAATGATGACATCAAACCAGAAAATGATCCAAACTGTTTCTGATCATTTTAATTCCTCTCAGTTGATCAGCAGGAGGTCGAGGTCACTGAAGGGTCAGATTCTGTCATCCTGCCCTGCAGAACATCATCCCACCTTCCTGAGGGCACATCAGTGGAGTGGACCCGCTCAGAACCAGAATTTATGATGGTTCACTCGAGCAGCAACCAAAGAAACCAGGATGGTTTTTACCACGACCGAACAGAGATGAACAAAGACTTCCTGATGACCGGAGACGTCAGCCTGACCCTGAGGAATCCCACACACAGAGACGATGGACGCTACGTCTGCACCGTCTACAGAGACCAGGACGTCCTGAGACACACTGTGGTTCTGAAATATGTAAAAAAAGGTCAGAGCATCAGGTCAGAGCTGCTGATGAAGGTCAAAGGTCAGAGTGAGGTCAATCTTTCTCTGTTTTTCCACAGAACCCTCTCCATCCTGGGCCACAGCTCTGCTGGCTCTGGTTCTCATCGTCTCTGCAGTTTTATGTCATTTTAGAGATTATTTCCTGCCAGGTGAGTCTGAATGTTTCTGACCCAGAATGCTGTGAGAGATCATGTGACCTGTTGTAGGTCATCTTGTCATCAGTTCAGATCTTTCTGTTCATTCATGTTCAGGCCAAATGCAGAGTAGATATAAATATGAACAGAACCAGCAGCTGCTGTCTCTACAGTCTATTAGATTTAAAGGAACTTTCTCTCTCTGTGTCTCTTCCTCTCTTTCTCTGAGTGAATGGTGGAGTTAATGGAGCTATAGAGAGGAGTGTTAGACTGAGTGGTTTTTTGAGTCTTCTTTCTACCTTTTTTTCTGCAAGGTGTTTTGAACACTTTTCTCTTCACACTGTTACTTGATCTTGAGTTCTGGTTGTTCCAGGTTGGTCCAGTAGTTTTTTTTGCTACCGGTTTGGTTTGGCATTTGGCATCATGCCCGTCGTGGAGGGCAGTGCGGGTTTTGAAAAATTGACACACCGGCATGCTGTCAAACTTATACCAACAGCGAATTGTTCAGTAGAGGAGGCAGCCTTGGCTGTTGGAGGAGCGGTAGGTTGTGAAAGTGTAAAATCTGAGAACATGAAATGTTTTGGTTGTGGTGCAGAAGGTCATATAATTCGATCGTGCCCAGAAAAGCTTAAGAATACACAGTTGGTGAATGCTGGCGACGTTGCTGCTGAAGCCGAGGAAGGCCGCGATGCCGTGGGAGAGGGCCGCGGTGCCGCTGGTGGTTTGACGGTAGTCGGTGCGGGTCTTGATGTGGCTGGAGCTGGGGGTTCTGGTGGTCCTTCTGTTGTAACTGCAGAGGAACAGCCTGTGTGGCGATCCTTTATAAATTGTGATCGTTCTAATGAAGTTGATATCACTGATAGTGAGATGAAACATGATCAATCTGTGAGTAGTTTTGATGCAGATTCAGGGGAAAAAAGAACTGATCAAGTTTTTTGTGAAAGCTTTTGTGAGGATGACAGCATGCTTGATGAGGAGTTGTTGATACTCTCCCAGAAAAGGAAAAGTTCTGAACCTGCTACCAGCATCTCTAAAGCTCTCAGAGCAATGAGAGGGAACAAAGCAGGAGAGAGCAGTTTGGAGTCTGATAGTGGCCTGTCGTTGAGCAAGGATTAGCAGAATATGGATCCTCCTGCTGAAATTAAGTTTTTACAAAAAACTAAAGGACTCAGGCTGATTAAAGTAGAAGAGTATTTTCCAGATTTAAAGATGTTTGTTGAATCCTCTCGGACTTTAACAGAGAAAACTGGACATTTTGTGAATGATGTGTTAACAGATCAAGAAATGTATCACTTAAAGAAGCGGATTTTGAAAGTTAGAGCCCAAGCAATTACTGCTGATGAAGATGAGGATATTTAGAGAAATATTTTATGTTTCTCCATGTCTTTTCTTTTGTTTCTTCATTTCTATGTGTGATTTCAAAATATGCACTTTAAATTTAAATGGTGCCAGATATGAAGTGAAAAGGGTTGAGTTTTTTAGATTTATGGCTTTAAAGGAAATTGATATAATGTTAATTCAAGAAACACACAGCACTCCTGATAATGAGAGTGATTGGAAGAAAGAATGTAGAGGGGAAGTTTTTATTAGTCTCAAGTCCAGTTGTAGTGGCGGTTTGGGGATTGTGTTTTTTATTAACTTTTTGCCTATTTCTTGTGAAGCAGAGGAAATAATCAAAGGTAATTTATTGAAAGTTAAAGCCAAATACGAAAATGTGAATTTAGTTTTTCTTAATGTATATGCTCCAACTAAGGGGGTGGATAGACTGTTTCTATTGAATATTTCAGGGGACACTGTAAATGATTGTAGTGATAATGATTATTTTTTTTGTGTGGAGATTTTAATTGCACTGAAAATCCCTTACTTGATAGGAACCACTTAGAGCCTCATGCTGAATCCTCTCGGAGGTTCAGGTAGCTGACTGCGACCTCTGACCTTTCAGATGTATGAAGAGCTTTCAACAGGAATCAGAGACAGTAGTCATGGAGTCATTCTTTTTTTCTTTTTTTTTTAACCCCTCCATGGGGTCTTTTGTGGGCTCTAGTGTCCCTTATGTGATAGTAGGCTGACAGGAAACGGGGAAGGAGAGGGGGGAAGACATGCGGCAAATGTCGTCGGGTCCGGGAGTCGAACCCGCGACGGCCACGTCGAGGACTCAAGGCCTCCAAAAATGGGTCGCGCTAACCGCTACGCCACCACGGCACGCCCCGTCATGGAGTCATTCTAAAGATAATCTTTTATCCTTGGCAAGATTGGATCGTATATATGCATTTAAACATCATTTGAATATACTGTATTTAAGATTGTCAAATAATTCCTGTTGGTTTTTCTGATCACTGTTTGGTTTGTTGCTCTGTGTTTATTAAAAATGTTTGTATACAGAGTGTCTATTGGCATTTTAATATAGCTCTTTTAAATGATAAAGCTTTTAGAAAAGCTTTTGAATATTTCTGGGTCAGTCATAAACAATCTAAATCAGATTTTTCTTGTGTCCAACAGTGGGTTATGGTAAATGTCAAATTAATCAGTTGTGTCAACAGTGCACTCACACTATCACTAGAGACATAACCAGATCTATGAGGGACTTGGAGACTCAGATAGTAGAGTTGCAGGGTTTGGCAGCGTCTACAGGAAACCGAGGGTTTTTAGATTCCCTCAAAGCTAAAAAGGCCGTTCTGGCCAAGCTGTTGGGCACAGCAGCCAAAGGAGTCTTGGTCAGATCACGCTTCCTAAGTGTAACAGAGATGGATGCCCCGTCTCACTTTTTCTTTGGACTAGAAAAAAAGAATGGGCAAAGAAAGATTGTTCACTCCCTAAAATCTGACTGTGTTTCTACTATCTCTGGTTCTTCTGAGATCAGGAAGTTTGCTGTCAGTTTCTATAAAGACTTTTTAAGACTGAATATTTAGAGAAACTGGATGTGAGGTGATTTCCACCTTCCAGGTGGAGATAATTTCTCCACCTGGAAGTGACTTCCTCCACTTCCAGGTGGAGGAAGTCAGCGTCCACCTGACTTCCTCAGGTGGACGCTGAAGCCAATCAAAAACTGGATGCTCAGCTCACGCTGCATGAACTGCATACTGCCTTGATGAGCCTAAAGAGTGGTAGATCCCCTGGCATGGATGGTCTTCCTGTTGATTTCTACAAGTCATTCTGGTCTGTGATCAGTGGTTCCTGCAGAGAGGTTGGCTGCCTCTGAGCTGCAGATGGGCAGTTGTTACTCTGCTTCCAAAGAAAGGAGATCTACAGGATCTAAGGAACTGGTGACCAGTCTCCAGTATGGCGACCATACAGACCAGTCTCTGTATGGACTACAAGATTTTTTCCAAAGTCCTGGCTACCAGACTTAGAGAAGTTATGTCTTCAGTCATTCACGGAGACCAGACGTATTGTTTATGGCAGGCTGATAAGTGATAATGTCACTTTTATCAGAGATGTTTTGGAAGTATCCAGCTCATTGGACATAGATATTGGTCTGATTTCTATAGATCAAGAAAAAGCTTTTGACTGGGTCGAACACCAATATTTGTGGCAAACTTTGACTGCTTTTGGTTTTAGCCCTGGTTTCATAGCTATGATTCAGGTCTTGTATCATGACATTGCGAGTGTACTTAAAATAAATGGAGGGTTACGTGTTCCATTCAATGTTTTAAGAGGAGTGAGGCAAGGCTGTTCTTTGTCAAGGAAGCTTTATTCCTTGGCAATTTAACCTTTGCTTCATAAGCTGAGGAAAGACTTGTGTGGTGTTTCTATTCCTGGGTGTAATGTCTCTTTAAAGTTGTCAGCTTATGCTAATGATTTAATAGTTTTTGTAAACACACAGGAAGATACTGATGTTTTAGTCAACACTGTGTTTCTTTTTGGCTGTATCTCTTCTGCAAAAATAAACTGGAGAAAGAGTGAGGCTATAACTGTAGGAAGTCGGTTGGGGGATCAACTTGGTCTGCCTGGAGGCTTAGTGTGGAGAAAAGGTGGGTTCAAATATTTAGGCGTGTTTTTGGGTAATGAAACTTTTGTGAAAAAAATTGGGAAAATGTATTGGATAATGTTAAGGGAAGTGGATTTTATTTAAAATATCATATAGAGGATGAGTTCTTGTCATTAATAATCTAATTTCTTCCGCCATGTGGCACCGGTTGATGTGTGTTGATCCTCCAGTTTCTCTTTTATCAAATGTTCAAAGGGTTCTGGTGGATTTTTTTGGGATAAACTTCACTGGATTCCTCAAAGTATTCTATTTCTGCCGATAGAAGAAGGTGGACAACGCATCCTCCATCTGGCCAGCAGAGGTGCTGCTTTTCGTTTTCAGTTTATTCAGAGACTGCTCACGGGACCCAAAGATCTGGTGTGGAGGAGTATATCATGCTGCATTCTTTGGAGATTTGGTGGCATGGGTTTGCCTCTCTTTCTGATGGACTCCAGCAAACTGAACTCTTCTCTTCTTCCAGTTTTTTATAAGAGCATTTTCTCTGTGTGGACTCTGCCAAGGAAGGAGAGGCAACAGCAGGCTGAGTCTCTGCACTGGCTGCTCCAGGAACCGGTTCTGTTTGGGAGTTTGTTGGATTGTCCTGTTTGGGGAGCAACAACCTGGTCCAGAGTGCTCCACACTGCAAAAGTTTATTGCCTTGGGAGGGTGATGGAGCTGGGTGGACCTCGGCTGGATGATCCTATTAAACTCACTGCTTGTTTGGGAATAAAATCTGTTATAGTTGTTGGTCAGCTTTTGTGCTACTGGAAGCACAAGTTAAGTGAACATGAATGTTCCCTTTTGACTGAGTATTATGAAGGTACTGTGTTACCAAATCACCTGGACCCGTTTCCATCCTTCAGACTGTTTCCTGGGATAAAGAACAGCTCTAGCCCTTTATTGGATTCGGTGGACAGTAAAGGAATCTCCCTAGAAGGAGCTTCTGGAAAAATTATCTATAGGCTGATTGTAAAAACTCTCAATCAAAACAAACTGAATGGACGCAGTGACACAGTATGGAGAACTCATCTCTCCTTAACATCTGAAATCAGGTCTGAATGGAAATCATTGTATAAGCCTCCTCTAATGTAAAAAGATGCAGATTTACAATGGAGAATCCTTCATGGTATTGTAGCTGTAAAGTCTTTTGTTTCTGTTATTAATCCTGCTGTGGAAGGAAAATGTCCATTTTGTGAGCAGAGAGAAACAGTGTTTCATTGTTTTTCTGACTGTGTTAGTCTGTCAGCTCTTTTTGTGCTTTTGAGAACTATTTTCAATAAATATGGGGAAACTTTCACCAAACATGAATTTATTTGTGGTTTTAAATTCACACGCCAGGTAAAGAGTAAATGTCAGTTGATAAGTTTTCTGTTTAGACAGGCTAAAATGGTCGTGTACATAAGCAGAAGGAGGAAGGTTGAATATTGACGTGGTTTCTTTATTTGTTAACCTGGTGAATGTCAGTTATTGCTAGGTTATTGCTTGAATTTAATTTTTACATTTCAGTTTCAGATTTAGATACTTTTTTGTCACATCTGGAGTTATGGGAAAGTAATTTGTAGTGTGGTAGGAGGAGAACTCATTTTTGGAAGGGTGTTAATGTAATTTATTTTGTGGTGAATTTTCTGTTACATAATTTTTGATACTATGTCGATTATTTATTGAAAATAAATCAATTATTAAAAATCAAAAATCTATGTATCTCTCTCTCTCTCACTCATCTTGTCCTCTGTTGTCTCTCAGCTTCACAGGTGAAGGTGCATTCAGGGGTTAAATCTGTCCAGCTTCCCCGCAAAACCAAAGTCTACCTGCCTAGAGGTGCTAGAGTGGAGTGGAGGGACGGAGAGAACAAGATGGTCCATGTGTATCCGAAAGGTTCTGATGATCCCAAAGAACAGTACCTGACCAACAGAACCAGGATGAATGACAACCCACTGAAGACTAAAGACCTCAGTCTGACCCTGGAACGTCCCTCAGTTACAGACAGCAGGAAAGGAGTCATCCCGATGACTCATCTCCAGGTCAAAGGTCGGTGGCATAAATGTTGGATTTTTCCAATCAGATGATTGGTGGTGATCAATAGCAATTATTGGCTGATTAGAAGGTCAAAGGTCGGGGCGTGCCGTGGTGGCGTAGGGGTTAGCGCGACCCACATTTGGAGGCCTCAAGTCCTCGACGCGGCTGTCGCGGGTTCGACTCCCGGACCCGGCGACATTTACCGCATGTCTTCCCCCCTCTCCCTCCCCCTTTCCTGTCAGCCTACTTCATGAAAAGGGACACTAGAGCCCACAAAAAGACCCCCTGGAGGGGTTACAAAAAAAAAAAAAAAAAAAAAAAAAAAAAAAAAGAAGGTCAAAGGTCAATGTGATGTAATGAGTGAGGAAGAGGAGGAAGCAGATCAGGAGGTTCAGGACAATCATGGACAAGAGTCCTGAAGATGTAGCTAGAGACTTTGACTAGAACAGTGTCCCCTGCTGGAGACACCAGTTACTGTTCAGAACCACCAGACGGGTCAGAACCATCAGAACTGAAGTTCCTGCAGCCTGGTAGCAACGAACATGTTGTGAATGAGGATGAATGTGGACTGGGATTTTATTTTAAAAAAAGTTTTTCCAACGTTTTGAAATCATGTTTGTTTCACTTTTTTGATAAAATTCTCCAGCTGCAGAAAACAGTCGCTCACACGGCCCAGATGAGGCTGGAGAGCAAAGAGATTGTAAAGAAGGTGGAAGATTTTTGGATAGATGGTGTTGTGGTTGTCCAGTATCTCAGGGGATCCAGAGACTTGGCAGTATCGCCCTCTGGCAGGAATCTCTGCTCCTCCTGGACGAGTAGTTCTACCATTTCGTGTCTATTGAGTTTTTAATAAACACCACAGAGACTGCTTTGGTTGTCCGATTTTGATTTTGGCCGATATCATTTTTTTGTCTGAAATGTTGCTCTATATTATCAAGAAAGTCACCAAATTGGCAACAATGGGTGATTATTGTTAACTGTAAAAGTGCAGATATGACCTGGTTGGCCAATTTGTCAGTCAAACCTCACGGGAGAAAAGAAAAGCACAGTGGTTGATTTTTAGGCCTTTGCTGAGGTTGATGACATCGGTGGATAAGATCGGCTTCACATGTAAAAATCGGCCGATTACCGATCACCCAAAATTAAGGAAATCAGCACCGATAAATGGGCTGGCTAACCGGGAATTCAAACTTACTTTGGCCCTGAGGTGCAAACCACTTCAGTAAATTGAAAGCACAATTACAAATTACAAAAGCGTTTCAAGAACGTAAAGGATGTAAAATAAAAAATTTTTAAAAGCCTGAAATGAATTCAGGTGATGTTGCGCTGATTTTCCTAATCCAATCTTGCATTTTATACATTGAGTTGGGGAGGGGGAAAAATCCAACACTAAAAGAATTTGACCCATTTTGTTTTGCCACACTTCTTTAGGCATTTGCTACAAAAAAGAAGTAAAATTGAAGGCAAAGTTTAAAAGAATATTCAAGACTTTCTGCAGACTTGGTCATATTTCAGTTTCAGTGAGATGCAGTCTTGCATCATCCAACAAAGCCATGTATCTTTAACGTTAAAGCCAGAGTAACTTCCGGTTCAAAAGTAAAAACGAGCTTTAGTCTAATCAGCGATTTCTTACGTCTCCCGCTGGGACATACCTCTTCCGTTTCGTTCATGTTGTAGCGCTTTTGTAATTTGTAATTGTGCTTTCAATTTGCTGAAGTGGTTTGCATCTCAGGGACACCGTAGTTGCGTGAAAAGTTTAAAGTAGGCCTGTCGCGATAAATCAATTAATCGTACGATAAATTAAAACTATTGACGTCATTTTAATTATCGGCTTTATCGTCTCTTCCGGCCTTTTTCTCTTTCTGTTGATGACACCGAATGAAAAAAGGCTCAACTCCGGTGCTCTCCACTGACCTCTCCCTTCCTCATTCTAGCGCACACTACACGATCTTAGAGCTGTCGGCCGATTGTCGGCCCATTTTCAAAACCTGACAGACCACACATTAGCCGACAGAAATCCTTGGTATAACGGTTCGATCGGGTTCGTTCCTGCCGTGTGGTGTCCAACAATGGGCACAGAATAATGGCTACAAGTCCAGTGAACTAATTTTAAAACCAGGCATTAATCAAAGCTTTACTGCAATCTACCTGCAATGCATGTGGCTAGTGTCAGCGTAAAGTCCTGACCGAATGAAAATCATTATAAACTATTTATGTCACGTTAACGAAGAACAGCTGAAAAGTTACCGGGTTTATCAACTGCCGTAGCAATTTCGCTCCAACTCCTCCCCTTGTCATTTCTATATTCTTTGCATGTTGAATTAATGTTGTTTCCACATATCATCTCCAAAGTCTGCTGGACTTCGGGTTGCACCGTGTCAGCTGTTTGGGATTCCCCTCTGTAATTTCCCCTCAGAAAACACTGAGGAGAATCCGTGCTTTCCCATTGGCTACCTGTCACATTCAACAGGCTGCGTTAAAGCTCCCAGTTGGGGAAAACCCCTGATTTAGATTGGAGCAGCCACAATGATCTACCATAACACACCAAACACTACATGATGATCGGTTATGAAATCGCAAGCGACAATCTTAGAACGATCAACGTTCTAAGATTGTTGTAAGGGGAAAACGTACGTGTGAACTAACGTGTAGTGTGAACTATTGCATCAAGTAGTCGGATGGGCCCGTCTTCTCAATTTAAATCTAATTATTACTGAAGGGCAACATAGTATACAGACTTCATAATTTGCACTTTTTTGGTTGAATGCAGTATTTATTTCCACTTTGGTGTTTTTATTCAAGTACATTTTTGTTAGGGGTTAGGTGATAATGTTGAGTGATAATTCACCACCAGAGGGCAGTGAGCGCTCATAATCCACCACCAAAAAGCTGTTTGTTCTGCTGGTTTTCCATC
Organism: Xiphophorus hellerii; assembly: GCF_003331165.1. Taxonomy (NCBI): domain Eukaryota; kingdom Metazoa; phylum Chordata; class Actinopteri; order Cyprinodontiformes; family Poeciliidae; genus Xiphophorus; species Xiphophorus hellerii. Next base: position 13,911,466 of record NC_045695.1, on the reverse strand, counting down.
TTTATTCTATTTTTGTTGTTTCACTCTGTATGTCACGTCATGTGAAAAAAGAAATGGAAACCAACTTTGGTCTCCTTCAGATCAGCCTCCATTTTGAGCTGCAGGATGGAAATAACTTGTTGACTTGTTAACAGAGGTAAGTGTTGCCGCTCCGGGTCCATCCGTGTCTCTCTCGGCTCTCTGAAGCCTTTCTAACCGATGAACCACTGCAGCTTCCCGGGGCCTCCGCCACCGTGGCTTGGGTCGCTCGGCTCTCATGGGATCCCTGCAACAACGCCCTGTTTACTTTATTTTAAATGCCTGATCTAGAAAGGAATTAGTCACAGATTAAATGAAATGCTTTATTGTGAGAGCATTTCACAATTTCACTTAACTAATAGGTTGATTTGTGACAAAAACACTGTCACAGTACTGATGATTGACACACATACACACATTTGTGAGGTAAAAATAAAGATAATACTTATATGTAGAAGTTCTTGCTTTGTAAAATATTATTACTCAGGGGTGACAGTTAGGTTCACAAAACATGTTTTCCTGACAGTCACAGTTGGTAAGAAACAAAGATTCTCATTAAATTCCATAAGAAATGAATGTGGGTCATTTTTGACAGAAGAAAGGGGTAGTAATATAAAACATGCTGTGTCTTAAAATGTACAAAAGGTAAATCAAAAATTGTAATTGCATGACATCAGTAACATATTTTTTGAGGAATACCTGGAATATGAAGTGATAAAAACTTTTCATTACAAAGATATTGCAAAGAGATGACCTCACCGGGTCAAAAATGACCCAGTTATGCATCAGAGGGTTAACCTGGTGAATGGTCAACTCTATGATACAACTTTTTAAAACTCATTAAAAACACATTTTTTTCTTTTTGGGTTTAAACCCAGAGTGAGCTGACATCTCTGTCTTAATGCTGCACTCCTACTTGATTGAATTGGTGATGTTTTGATTTATATTTTCTTACAGTTGCTTTACTGTTGTTTGCTTTTATTTTTGTACAACATGTTGGTCAGCTGCAATATTGTACTTCACGACTTTAGAATAAAGTGGTATGGATCTACCATGACAGCAGCACCAGCATCTAAAGCTGATCTGTTTGTGTGGAGCAATAATGAACTTTTCAGATTTAATCTAAATAAACTGAGAACTTAATGTAACTTTTACAGTCCATCAGTTCTTGCTGCAGCGACTCTCTCTGGTGTTTTAACCTAAAAAAAAGAACTAAAACATTGTAAACTAGTTTCTCTGCTTGTTGAATTCAGCAGGAAGTGAATCACATCACTCCGTCCCTCATCAGTCTGGGGTTCAGCAGAAACTGATGTTTCTCTTTTCTGTGGATCAGAACCGGCATTAAGCCGTCGACAGATTTCCTCTCTTCCTCCTCACTGAGTTTGGTCTTTTTCCAGGTTTTCCTCTTGTTGCTCCTTTCAGCAGGAAGAAACTCTTTGTCCCTCAAAGCTCTGCTGGAAAACTGCATCCAGATCCAGACTGATTGATCCAGAACCAGTTTCCAACTCAACAAAAGAAATTGCTTTTGGCTAAAATCAGAATCGGGAGGTCAAGCTTTTTAAAGATTGGCGATCGGCCAGATAACTGCAATCGGTGCACCTCTAAAATAACTTAATACCTTTAAATGGAGCAATAATAATAATTTAAACACATTTTATATCAGTTGTAAGAAACTATTTACATTTCAGTTTCTAGCTAAAAATGTTTCATTAATGTGTCTCTTTATATTGAATTTCTATTCTGAGACGAATCAATTGACTAAATATGTTTCAGGCCTCGCTGAGTGTTTGGGGGCTTCATCCCCCTATTGAAGCAGCTGTTTACCCATGATTCCTTGCAGTGGGTCCAGCTGGTACCTCAGCTGGATGCTGTGGTCCCTGAAAGCTGCTTTGTGTCTCTTGAGCTGAGAGGAAATCCTGCTGAGCTGCACACAGAGGCTGACATGTTGCTGAGATCCCAGCTGGACCCGGTTCTGTCTGGAGGAGAGCTGTGGACCCGACCTGAGCTGCTGCTCCCTCAGAACCTTCTGCTCACTGACTCCCTCCATACAGAGCTACAATAGAGTCATGATGCGTTCAAGTCCACTGGGAGCTAAATAAGTTCACTAGTTCATAGGAAATGTTCACTCATTCATTCAAATGATTCACTCTGATCCTCTGAACACATGATGGGACCCAGCTTTCTGCTTCACAGGACAGTTACTGGAACCGGATCACTGGACTGACTGGTTCTGGTTTCTCTCTCCAAAAGGCCAGAAGATGGAAGATCAGGACAGAGCAGAACCTCCAGGACCCATCAGTCCATCTATGAGGAGTGACCGGTCCAAACATGATCCTCCAGGGTTCAGTAATGAACCTGAACCATCAGACAGAAAGTAAGAAACCATTTTCTAACTGATTCATGTGAATCTATAGAGATAAAATAAATGATATTAACTGGTTGATCTCAGTGTTTTAATAAACAGTAACTTAATTTTCTTACTTCTTAATTTAAAGTTGGACATGAAGGATGTTGGTCAGTAAATCAGTAGAGTTTGAATGAAAGTCTGAATGAATTAATATGGATTAAAATGTTGCATGGAAACAACAACAACCAAGCTTGTGAAGAGCAACAATTCAGATTGTCTGTAAACCCACTAAAGCAGTGAAACCCAGCATCTTCCAGACTGGGAACACTGGTATCAGTCATGATACCAGATATGATACAATGAAGTACTTAAAACCAGAGATCATCAACGATCTCAGGTTCTGTTCTGACCCAGTTCTGGTCTCTAGTTTGTGGTGGACCTTCATGAACATGTTCAGCTCCAGCCTGTTGATAGTGAAATATTTCACTGATGAAGAAATGTCTTTACAGGAGCTGTGAGTGTGAAGAAAGACCCAGAACAGGAGCTGAACGGCCGACAGCCAATCAGAGCAGCTGTTCTCCAGGTGAGACTGAACTCCTCCAATCAGAGCCTCCTGTCGTCTCTGTTGGACCAGATCCACGTCTTTAGTTGAGATTTGGAAATTTAAGGTTTAAAAGTCTTTTAGTGGTCAATTATTTCAGCTGGTGTAACTGGAACTCATGTGCTGGATGATAAAGAAAGAAGAAAAAAATGATGAAAATGTTTGTTAATCAGTCAATATTTTCATCACAATATTCACCAATAATATTGAGAGTTAACAGCTCCTTGATGACCTTCTATCAGATCGCGTCTTTAAACATTCAGAGATAGAAGGTAAACTTGAGAAGAACCAAACCAGAGCAGACAAGGACTGCAACAAAATAGATGCTGTGATGAAGAAGAACAGAGAGCCTGCAGATTGATGGTCAAACATCTTCAGCACATGGATGAATTGAAGGTTTCAATTAATTTCCGTTTTTGGGATTGCTTTTTCTTATATTGTGCCTCCATATCTGGCTTGTCTTCATTTATTATCGTAGCTGCTTCAGGTTTGCTTTTGTTACATTGTGCAGCCGTGTTTCCTGGCCTATTCGCTCGTCGGTTTACGGGTCAAGAGTGGCGATTTCAGCTCGACCTGACCGAGTCCTGTGAGCGTGAGATGCTGGGTGTCTGGGGTCACTCTGGAGGCTATATGTGCAGCAGCCTCTTGGTCATCCCCAAATACCTTTGCTGGGTTTTACAGGGTTAACTGGGCCACCTTTCACCTGGGATCCTATCCCAGCGCTCATCATCATCCCAGTGAGGTGGGCATGTTTTCGGGGTTGTTTCTTTTCTGTGTGTGATTTCTCAGGACTCTGTCGGTAATCGTCATCCAGTGCTTTAATCACCGCCTCTGGCGGTCAGTAGGGATGAAATAGAACAAAAGTTTAGACTGTAACTACGGTTCTATGAATCCCGGATGACCGCCAGAGCGCTCGGTCCCTCAGAATCATCGTGTTTCACGAGAAGATTAAGGAACTGAGCTGTCATTGTCACGTGACTATATAGACTTACTGGTGTCACCGGGGGTCACATGTGACCATGTTGGTATAAGATTCTCGACCTGTGCAAGAGAGATCATTCAGTGCTTTAATCACCGCCTCTGGTGGTCATCTGGGTTTCATCGAACCGTAGTTACAGTCGTGACTTTCGTTCTTCTTACCATGCAGAGTTTTTATAAAATTTGGGCTTTTTATTTATTGATTTACTTTTTTCTCATCCATTAAAGCTGATGCACAAATTGTCTCTGAGAATATCAAAAAATTATTGTTTTCCTTATGTCCAGCTGAAGTGTCTCCTCTCCTGTCTTTGTCTCTTTCTTCAGATTTTGATATTCGGTGTCAGAGTGACCATAAAGCGTCTCTGAAGAAGAAGTTCCAGAGTCTCTCTGAAGGCGTCGCTGAACCTGGAAATCAAACCGTTCTGAACCAGATCTACACAGAGCTCCACATCACAGAGGGGTTAACTAGAGAGGTCAACCAGGAACATGAGGTCAGACACATTGAAACAGCATCCAGGAAACAAGAAACAATCAGAAGAGAAGACATCTTTAAAGTCCCACCTGGAAGAGATCAACCAATCAGAACAGTGATGACCATGGGAGTGGCTGGCATTGGGAAAACACTGTTAACACAGAAGTTCACTCTGGACTGGGCTGAAGGCAAAACCAACCAGAACATTGATTTCATATTTCCATTCACTTTCAGAGAGCTGAATATGTTGAAAGAAGAAAAGTTCAGCTTATTAGGACTGATTCATAAATTATTTTCTAAAACCAAAAGAAATCAGCAGCTTTGAAACGTTCCAGGTTCTGTTCATCTTTGATGGTCTGGATGAAAGTCGATTTACTCTGGATTTCAAGAACAATCCGATCCTGACTGATGTTACAGAGTCCAGCTCAGTGGATGTTCTGGTGACAAACCTCATCAGGAGGAAACTGCTTCCCTCTGCTCTCCTCTGGATAACCACACGACCTGCAGCAGCCAATCAGATCCTGCTGAGTGTGTTGACATGGTGACAGAGGTCAGAGGGTTCACTGACCCCCCAGAAGGAGGAGTACTTCAGGAAGAGAATTCAGAGATGATGAAGAGAAGGCCAGCAGGATCATCTCCCACATCCAGAAATCAAAAAGTCCTCCACATCATGTGTCACATCCCAGTTTTCTGCTGGATCACTGCTAAAGTTCTGGAGGATGTGATGAAGACCAGAGAGGGAGAAAAACTGCCAAAGACTCTGACTGAGATGTACATAGCATTCCTGGAGGTTAACTTCGCAATCAAGAAGGAAAAGTATGATGGAGGAAAAAAGACAAGATCAATCTGGAGTCCAGATAACAAGAAGCTGATTGAGTCTCTAGGAAAACTGGCTTTTGAGCAGCTGCTGGAGGGAAACCTGATCTTCTATGACAAGAGCTCAAAAAGTGCGGCATCAACATCAAAGATGCTGCGTTGTTCTCAGGAGTGTTCACTGAAATGTTTAAAAGAGAGAGAGGGACGTGCGACATCTCCGTCTACTCCTTTGTTCATCTGAGCATCCAGGAGTTTCTGGCTGCAGTCTACATGCTCCACTGTTTCACCAGCAGGAAGTCAGAGGTGATCAAGACGTTTCTGGAGAAGAATACAGAGAAACATCTCTAGATGAGTTCATGAAGAAAGTCATGGAGAAATCCCTCAGCAGTGAAAATGGCCACCTGGACCTGTTTGTCCGCTTCCTTCATGGTCTCACTGTGGAGTCCAACCAGAGACTCTTAGAAGATCTGCTGGGTCAGACAGAGAACAGTCCAGAAACCATCCAGAGAATCATCACCAACCTGAAGGAGATGAACACTGATAGAATCTCTCTGACAGAAGCATCAACATCTTCTACTGTCTGGTGGAGATGAACGACGTCTCATTTTATCAGGAGATCCAACGGCTGCTGGATTCAGGGAAGAAGCTCTCAGAGACTGACTGTTCAGCTCTGGCCTTCATGCTGCAGATGTCAGAGGTTCTGGATGAGTTGGACCTGGAGAAGTACAACACATCAGAATCAGGACGACTGAGACTGGTTCCAGCTGTGAGGAACTGCAGAAAGGCTCGGTGAGTCCAGATGTTTTCATTGTGTGAATGCTGATTCAGCTCTATTGTCCTCCTGTTTCTTCTTCTTCTTCAAGTTGCTTCTGGATGTTTTTGGTCTTTAACTTCTTCCTTCATCCTCTGGACTATTTCAGCCATTCAACCATCTAAACATTCAGATCATCCAGGACAGCTGCAGCTTCTGGTTTTAGACATTTTGATCATTTTAAAAATATTTATCTTTTTATCAGTTTTCATGTTTAAATGAATAGAAAACCCTGAACTCTAGAAAAAAATCTATTTTGTCTGAAAGATCCAATCAGCCAGAGAGACTTTTACACTTTAAACTCCTCTTCACTCATTGAGCCGCTACTCCTTTTAGGATCTTTGTCTTTTTTTAAATTATAAAATCACTGTTTAGGTTTGATGGACACTTTAAAATAACCCCAATAATTGCTGCTGTGTTGTCATGGAAACCAGTTAGAAACTTAGTGAACCAACTTTTCCTCCTCCCACTAGTTTCCTCTGAGTTTGTAAATGAGAGCAAAATGTGGTGATTGTTGTCTGGCTCCAGAAAAAGTCCTAGTTTCTGTCAGATCCTCCCAAAGCTCTGAGAACTCTGCTTCCAGAGCTGGAACCATTTTCCTCATCAACTCTTCATCTGCAGCTTTTGTTGAAGCTGTTAGCCATGAAGACCTGGAGAGACATGAGCTTCAACTCTTTAGACATCCCAGCCTCTTCTAGTTACTGGAGAACTTTCACTGCTTCACCATGAAAAATGCTGCTGGACCCAAACGCTCTGTTTTGGTCTTCAGCTCTTTAAGAGTTTAGCAACAATTTCTTCTAACATCATGCACTCACCCGAAACATTTCTGCCACATCAAGTATATTCCAGTTTTTCTGTCCTCTGTGAAGGATCCTGGGAAAGAATACTACTTATGCACTCCTTGATACTCAGAGTGACTCCCCTTTGTTTTAGAAGATCCGTTGCATTTTGTTTGGCCAATCACGATTTTTAACGTCTATGACACAATTTAGAAAATGGGCAATTTTTGCAGTATTTCTGAATACAATTAGATTTCAAAGACCAACATCACATTACTGTTATGCAAAAGACCTTACAACTGCATCTACTATTTATTTATTTATTTTTTTTACCTCTGTGATTTTACTCTAAAGTGAAAGAAAATTTGTTCTTAAGTGAACAATTGTTCACTTAATTTATTACTACAGGCACTTCAACTGCAAAGGCCAGATCTGTTATCTATTTTGGGTTTACCAGAAGATACCAGAAAATAATTCACAAAGTAAATGGCAAAATAATAATACAAGGACTTTTTTATGATATTGAATTTTATTCTTTTAAAGAGCTTCATTTTCCTTTTTGTAGTTTTTTTAATGTAATGCCACTCTCGGTGAAGGCATTATGTCCTTTTTGCCACAACTTTTATTACTCTAACTTGATAAAAAATACAGTTCAAACATTTAATTTCCAAAATGTCTACGGTGTGCTCTGAGAAAAGATTTCAACAATAACTGAAGGAGGGAAAAAAATAACTTTTAAATCTGGAGTGTTTTAACATTTCACAGAACAAGAAAGATTCAGGCTTTAAGAGCTAAAATCTTAAAACCTTGAACAGTCAAAGAAAACAGCCAGGTTAGCTTAATTTGCTGACAGGAAATAAGAAAACCTAAAATGTTTTTAACTTGTTTTCTGGACCATTGGACCAAGGGTTCTAGAGGAAGAATTCTGAGAAATCAGTGTTGTAAATTTATATATATATATTTCTCCACTTTGTATTGCTTTTTGAGGCTCTAAAAACCCCCGTGTCGATACGGTCAACCAGTTTAATCATTGGGTAATTAACCATTCAGGTAGCAAGGGACCAATTGCTCAAACAGATGTTGCCTGGCATCTAGAGGGATGACTTAACACCAAGAGGTCCTTATCTTCTGCTGAGTCATGAATAATTCATGTGTGTGTGTGTGTTTTTTTTTTCTTCCAGTGTAAGTTGATCATTCTCCATTTGATGAGACCTGAAACTTTTTCACCTCACCCCCGGAGGACATAAAATGGAAGTCTGTATTTAGTTTGTACTCAACTTAGCGAAGGGGCTAGTTGCTCACAAAGGCTGCACTCTATCTGGTCCGCACAACTAAAGGGCACCAGCACAAATCAGTGTGTTGCAAAATCAGCAGGAAAATGTCCAGAGTATGCAAGCAGTGCTCACCTCAGGGTCCGGGAGAGGAGGAGGAACCACATGGAGAAGAAGCAATTTCCAACTGAAGAGATTTCATACCAACATCTGATCATGAGCTATTCAAGCTGGTCAAACCGTCACGTCACTTTATGCCCAAGAATCAGCGATCTGTACAGCTCAGCAAACCATCAATCACTTGGCAAAATATTAGAAAATATGGCACACTGGATAAAGACTGTGCTTTGGTCCCGATGGTTCTTAGTTCAAGACCAGCATGGTTTTAAAAAACACTCTTCTTGCCCTCCCCCCGCTCCTCCTCCTCCTCCTCCTCCTCCTCCTCCTCTTCTTGTCCCCCCTACTCTTCTAGTAGTGTTCCCCTCCCCCCTCCGGGGGGAGGGGAACACTACTAGAAGAGTGTCCCCCTCCCCCCCTACGGGGGGGAGGGGGACACTCTTCTTGTGCCCCCTACTCTCTCTCCTCCTCCTCTTCTTGTCCCCCCTACTCTCTCTCCTCCTCCTCTTCTTGTCCCCCCTACTCTTCTTGTGCCCCCCTTCTCCCCCCCCCCCTCTTCTTCTGCTTGACCCCCCCCTCTTCTCCTCTCCCCCCCCAGCCCCCCCCACTTCTTCTCCTCGTCCCCCCCCCTCTTCTTCTGCTTGACCCCCCCCTCTTCTCCTCTCTCCCCCCCCGTTACCCCCCCCCCACTTCTCCTGCTTGTCCCCCCCCCCGTTAACCCCCCCCACTTCTCCTGCTTGTCCCCCCCCTCTTCTCCTCTCCCCCCCCAGCCCCCCCCACTTCTTCTCCTCGTCCCCCCCCCTCTTCTTCTGCTTGACCCCCCCCTCTTCTCCTCTCTCCCCCCCCTTAACCCCCCCCACTTCTCCTGCTTGTCCCCCCCCCCGTTAACCCCCCCCACTTCTCCTGCTTGTCCCCCCCCCTTCTCCTCTCCCCCCCCCCAGCCCCCCCCACTTCTTCTCCTCGTCCCCCCCCTCTCTCTTCTGCTTGACCCCCCCCTCTTCTCTCCTCTCCCCCCCCAGCCCCCCCCCCTTCTTCTCCTCGTCCCCCCCCCTCTTCTTCTGCTTGACCCCCCCCCTCTTCTCCTCTCTCCCCCCCCGTTAACCCCCCCCTTCTCCTGCTTGTCCCCCCCCCCGTTAACCCCCCCCCACTTCTCCTGCTTGTCCCCCCCCCTTCTCCTCTCCCCCCCCCAGCCCCCCCCACTTCTTCTCCTCGTCCCCCCCCCTCTTCTTCTGCTTGACCCCCCCCTCTTCTCCTCTCCCCCCCCGTTAACCCCCCCACTTCTCCTGCTTGACCCCCCGTTAACCCCCCCCTCTTCTCCTCTCTCCCCCCGTTAACCCCCCCCTTCTCCTGCTTGTCCCCCCCCCGTTAACCCCCCCCACTTCTCCTGCTTGTCCCCCCCCCTCTTCTCCTCTCCCCCCCCCAGCCCCCCCCACTTCTTCTCCTCGTCCCCCCCCCCTCTTCTTCTGCTTGACCCCCCCCCGTTAACCCCCCCCTCTTCTCCTCTCCCCCCCCCCAGCCCCCCCCACTTCTTCTGCTTGGGGAATTACCTGTTCATCCTCACAATATTTTACAGCAAAAACCATGCCTTAAGCAGGTCTTGAACTAAGAATCATCGGGACCCAAAGCTCAGTCTTTATCCACTGTGCCATCCAGGCAACTGGCAACCGTGACGCTCGAACTTCTACAAATACCACATAGTCAGTTTTCCTCTTGAAAATTTAAAACCATGCAGGTCTTGAACTAAGAATCATCGGGACCAAAGCACAGTCTTTATCCAGTGTGCCATCCAAGCAACTGGCAACCGTGACGCTCGAACTTCTACAAATACCACATAGTCAGTTTTCCTCTTGAAAATTTAAAACCATGCAGGTCTTGAACTAAGAATCATCGGGACCAAAGCACAGTCTTTATCCAGTGTGCCATCCAAGCACCTGGCAACTGTGACTCTTGAACTTCTACAAATACCACATAGTCAGTTTTCCTCTTGAAAATTTAAAACCATGCAGGTTTTGAACTAAGAATCATCGGGACCAAAGCACAGTCTTTATCCAGTGTGCCATCCAAGCACCTGGCAACTGTGACTCTTGAACTTCTACAAATACCACATAGTCAGTTTTCCTTGTAAATTTTAAAACCATGCCTTAAGCAGGTCTTGAACTAAGAACCATCAGAACCAAAGCACAGTCTTTATCCAGTGTGCCATCCAAGCACCTGGCAGCCTAGACGCTCAAACTTCTACAAATACCACAAATGTGATTCACTGTCATCCTTTGATTTTATTTCTGGCTGAAAGGCTTTTATGGAGATCAACAGCAAGTAAAAGGTTTTGTATTTTTTCTTAAAGTTTCACTACACATTGACTTTTTTTCATCCTGGGTTGTAGAAAAAGATATTAGACTCTTTATGAGGACATTAGTTACAATGCAAATAACACCCAATTTTTACAACAAATGCTTAATGTCACTGACCCACCCGTTACATCTTCACCTCTCCTGAAAATATTTGCCACAATGTTGGGAGTGCAAATTTGAGCATTTCTAATGAAAACATGACTTTTCGTTTGTCCTGTTTACAAAAAAGTTGGGAGAACTCCAACTTTTAAAGGTCGGTGTCTGTCGGAAACAGGACTTGAACCTAGTATTTTTAGGTACTAAGCACATATGTAATCCACTGCGCTATCCAAGTTAGGATAGTTTTGTTCATTAAGTTGCTTTCCACTGGAAAAATTTAAAGTTCTATCCCTGGCTGAAGTATGCTCATACTGCACCATTCCTAAACAACAAATTACCTTTTGTTTTCCCACTTACGTTCACAAAAAGTGGGGAGCATTTGTGTGTACATGTGCTTAAACATTTAAGTTGTAACTATGGTTGAGCACTTATCTTGGAGAAAAGAGTCACTGCTCATTAATACCTTAAGTAGCAAATTTGACAACCACTGCTCTTCTGGTACTTACCACACTCAAAGCAGTCAATGTAATTGCTAAAAAGACTTGATATTATTATCACAGCAAAGTTGAGAGGCACCATGCTATTCTGCAGTTCATTTTGACATGTATGGTCTGGTTTCTTGGTGACTTAATTTAGATATTAACACATACGCATGCTCAGAGTTAGAACAAAACATGCACAGGGTTGTGGGTTGTGTACATACTATGGTTAGCACAAACCTTAGGTTTTTCAACATGAGAAAACATTAAAAAAATATTCTATATGGCAAACGTCTGTGACATTGATTTGTAGATAGATTATTGATGTTGGTAGCGGATCCATCAGCAACATGATGAAGGGCTCCAGCATTGGGTAAGTCGATGGATGGATGCAGCATCTTCAATTCTATGAAATGTCATCGTAAAAAGAAGGTTGGTAAAGCTATATTTGGGTATGATCCCTGCACCAAGAAAAAAAAAACAAGCATTGATTACATACATACATACATAGAATCAAACTTAACTGAAGAGCGCAGCAGTTTTTTTCTTTGGTGTGAAACAATTAGAAATATTCTCAAACAGCTTTAGTTTTTGTCTTTGGAGAGACAAAACCAGCCAGGCACAGGCATCACCTTATTCTCTCAAGCTGCAGCGTTGGCACCCGAGTTCCCATCCCACCTGCAGCCATGTGACATAAAATATGCTACAGACTCCGATTTTAGCAGTATATTGCTAGTTGCCTGTTTTACATTGCTCGTTCTGCTTACAAAAAGAAGAAATTTATGTTTTTATTTGATCAGAAAGGACCAACTCATTTCGTTATTTCCATCTGATCAGTGCAATGTTCAGATAGCTCCAATTGCACTGTGATATGGCAGCATCTGCAACACAAAAAGCACATCAATCATTTCAATTCTATCACAGATACATTTCAATTGATTCTAGTTAAACAATACAGCAAGGTTAATTTGGCAGATGGTATCGAGTTATTGATTTTCATCATTCACTCCTCCTGGATGAGCACGTAGCAACAGCAGGAAACCGCTTGCATTGAAGTTGTTGACTTTAAGTGGTCCGTCATGCAAGTGGTGACAGTGGAATGGAAAAACTCTCCTTAACTGGAAGACACCTCCAGCAGAACCCGGCTCAATACTGCGCAGAGTGTAGAAATTGATTTTGGTGGGGGAGGCGCGGTAAATTCTGTTATCGACAGTAGGAGGGCCTGGATGGGAGGGCAAATGTGGACGCTTACATTTTATAGAAGCATGCAGCTCACTGCTACGTTGTAAACGGAGAAAGAAACAACATTTGACAACAAGTCCTAACTAAAACAAAAAAAATTCATCCTGAGTATTTGTTCTTTAACAGATGAAACATGTACTTTAAAAAAAATTACACACCGGAGTATCTCAAATAGAATTGTTGGTAATTTATTCCAGAAAAAAAGTGGTTTAAGTAGCAAAACAATTTATAAAAAACTAAGTTTTTTATTTTAATAAAAAATAAATCAATATATAACTTTTTCCTTTCTGTCCTTTTTTATTTATACTAAGGCAGAGCAGGGACATAGCATGTTGCTTTGTAAAAGCATCTCTAAATCATTAAAGATTTTCTCTTCTTTTTAATACTTCAATATTTCATATCTAACAGATTTTATTTGACAAATACAACCTGAGTAAACACAGACAGCAATTTTCAAACTGTTTCACTTTTTGTTGCAGAAAAAGTGAAATTTCTTCTTTTGTTAATCATAATTAGCCCAATTTTTGAAAAGCTGAGTTTTATCAACAAATTCTTCTACAACTATTCTTACTGTGCGTCTTGCCTGTCAAATGTAAAGCAGCACACTGTAGATTGAAGCGGATCTCCAGCATTAGAGGAAAACCGCCATCTGATCCGGTTTGTTGCGGTGGGAGCAGCCGCAGCGTTGGTGGCGCTCTGCGTGAGTCAGCCGGAACACACACAGAAAACGACAGCCGACCATATGGACCACCGGCGGCGTCCTCGCACAGGTCCAGTTCATCTCCTGCTGATGCTTCCAGTTCTTCTGGGTTCTGCTGCTCAGCTTCTGATCTGCTTCACTGACAGCTTCAGCTTTTCTGTCTGGACCAACAGATGATTGGTTTGCTGCTGGAAACGGAGATGGTGCAGCAGATCCTGCAGGGGGCGCTCTGGGGCCTCAGTGTTCAGGTCGGTTACAGTCTCATCCTCCCAGACTCCTGAATCTTCTGGTTCCTTCCTGAAATGATTTCCTGCAATAAAATGTTTGGCTGGAAATGAGCAGAAAACTGAGAAAAACCTGAAAAGTTCAAATCTGACCTAAAGTTTTACAGCTCAACTCATACAAAGGAAAACATGAAAATAAAGGTGTTTGTTGTCACCTGAAAGGGGGAGGAGCCTAAGGTGCTTCCAGATGCTTAAAACACTAGAAATGCTGGAGTTAGTCCATTTTGACATAGGCTGGAGATAGTCCAAATGGCCTGAAGGATTGCTTTTGTTCTGTAAATAAATAAGGCCATTACCTTATAAGTACCCTGGTAATGGCCTCAACGCATCTCACAGTTGCACAATTGTTCCTTAGACTTAGACTGGATAATGCAGCACAACATCATGGATCAGCTGCAAAAGGTCACATCTCTCCAAAAACACTTCATGTATGCTTCAAAACTAGACTGAAGAGCATTACCTACAGGAGATCTGATCTCCTGTTGGTATCATAGATACCCACCCCCAACATGGACTATTCACACTGGCCTGACGGTCAACGACCACATTTACAATTGAAGAATGGATGCTAATTTGAGCCATCAGTCGTTGGTTCTTTTGGCACTGTTTCAGTAAGTCTGGGGAGAAATCGAAAACCTAGTACTCCTAGTAAAGTGTTTGAACCAGCACAGCTGCTCAGTGGCGAATCCATCGACCAGAAGGTTTTCTGCACTTTCATCCCACGGGTGGTTTTCATCAGAGCAACATCTGAGTGGTCTCCTAAGAAACTTCAGGAAGTAATGTTGTTAGTAGTAACTCTTAAATCTGATAACAAACTTCTTCCCTTTGCTGTTTGCTGGCCATAGATTTTAACCACATCTATGGTAGTGAAATAGTTAAAATCCTAATTTAGCTCTAACGATGATTGAAGCTTCATTATTGCTTTAGAAAGTGTATTAAAGGTAAATGTTAACTATTTATTTTACAGTTTAGCGGTAAACGAACTACGTCTCCCGTCATGCTTTGCGCTTTCTCCCCCATAGGAAGTAGTGGAATCCAAAAAGTGTTCCTCCCATCATTTGGTGAAGGTAAGACTCCACACGTGTCGACGGTTTTAGCTTCTCTGTTCTCTCTCTTTTTTCGTTAGTAATTTAGTTTTTGTGCAAACTTTGCATGTTTTTCTCACTGTGACTCCACGCAGTGTGTGTGTGTGTGTGTGTTAATGTTTAGTTGCGTCACGTGTGTCCCCGCAGCTTCCACGGAGGGTCAGTCCACCCACGGAGAGCGGGGAAAGCACAGCAGGCGAAACGGGCTGCGAGTAATTCTTGGTTCATAACAACAGAGGTTGGTAAATTTTGTGCATGTCGACGTCTTTTTGCTGCTAGATTCACTTTAAAGTCAACAATATTTAGAAAAGAAACGCTTAAAGTGATGGATGCAAATAAAACCTTCATTATTTTCTAGCGGCATTTTAAATCTGCTCCCAGCTTATTAGATGTACTTTTCTATCAGTTGGTTTCAGGAGGTCACATGAGCCCAGTGACTCCAATCAGAGTTGAACATGTTCAGCCAGGGTCCAACACTGGACTCTCTGTTCTCCCAGAGATTGGCCCGTTTATCTTTACTCTGTTTCTGCAGTAATCTGGGGCTCCACATCAATGCCGATTGTGTTAAAAGTCCAGTTTCGTTTTTCTTCCAGCTCATTGGTTTGATCTCTACGATTTCATCGGACCTCCATCCCCTGGAAAAGGTCACGGCTCTTCCTGCTAAAGGTCAGCGCTTGCATATTGCACGGTGGCTTCACACGGTGAGAGGAAATCCTCCTTCAAGTCGAATCTCTTGTGGTTCCAGTTGCGATGGCGGAGCGGGTTCTGGTGGTAGGAGGCGGGGGACGGGAACACGCGCTGGCCTGGAAGCTGGCCCAGTCGCCCCGGGGTCCAGCAGGTTCTGGTGGCTCCCGGAAACGCAGGAACCGCCAGCTGCGGCAAGATCAGCAACTCTGGTACCTGAGGGGCTGTTGGACCTGCTAACTGCTCCAACATAGGATGTATTTAGCTGAAGTCACTTGACAGAATTGAAAAACAGAGGTGAGCATCTGTATCTTTCTGTTGCGTTTCTGCAGAGGTGTCGGTGAGCAACCACAGCATCCTGGCTCAGTTCTGTAAGGACCACCACGTCGGTTTGGTCGTAGTCGGACCGAGGCGCCGCTGGCAGCAGGTGGGAGTCGATTCCAGTTCTTATTTGGGATCGAACCTCAGGTGGTTCTGCCCGTATCGTCTCTGCAGGTATGGTGGACGATCTGACGGCGGATCTTTTCTTATTTCTGTAGACAGTCTTTAAAAACAGATAAAAGTATTTAATGACATTAACAGCAGCAGCATAATATTGTATTGGTAATACATTTATTTACTAGATTAATTCAGTTCTACAAACGACTGCAATTAACTAAGTAATATTAAGTACTAATAATTTCAACTTTATTACTTTTATATTTAATTTTTCTCTATTAGCCTGCTTTCATCCTGCTTGAATGCTCCTATCGCAGGTGATTGAATTTTATTTCAAACACATTTTTATTATTTATATTTTTTTCAGGCCTTGAGTCTCAAAATTTCCCACAGTGAATCGTTTTTGGAGGATTTTTATAGAATAAGTTTTTATTTTCCATGTACTAACCCTGCAGTGACTCTTATTTAACATAATGTAAGCTGAATTTGATTTGGCTGATAAAAGTGAAAATGAGATCAAATAAACTGTAATTATATGAAGAGGAATATCTGTAGTTGCGATAGTTCACCACCAGAGGGCAGTGAGCGCTCATAATCCTCCATCAAACGCCTTGTTAAACTGCAGTTTGTTCTGCTGGTTTTCTGCTGAATCCATGAAAAAAAGCTGCTCAGCTTCAGATCTGCTTCACTAACAGCAAAACAGAAATACTGAAGCTTTTCCATCTTCACTCTAGTTTTTTCACTCTGTTAAATCTAACTGAACTATTAATGTTTATTCAGATGAATCCAAACTTTGGCTCTAGAGGAAAAACACAAGTTACGTAACTTCCTGTGAAAATAGAAACTCAAACCAACTTTGGTCTCCTTCAGATCAGCCTCCATTTTGAAGCTGCAGGATGGAAATAACTTGCTGACTTGTTACTAGAGGTAAGTGTTGCCGCTCCGGGTCCCTCCGTGTCTCTCGGCTCTCTGGAGCCTTTCTAACCGATGAAGCCCACCGAGGCTTCCCGGGGCCTCAGTCACCTCGGCCTGGGTCGCTCGCTCTCATAGGGCCTGGTCCCCGCAGCAGCGCTCTGTTTACTTTATTGAAGGCCTGATCTAGAAAGGAATTAGATCAAATGAAAAACTTTATTGTGAGACGTTGCTGCTTATAAAGTGATGCTAAGTGAGGTTCATTATGCGACTATAAGGAACAAAAAGAGAAATATTGAACACACTATAAACACACAGCTCAGTTACTGCGCAGTTAACCTGGTGAATGATCAGCTATGATCTACCATGACAGCAGCATCTAAAGCTGATCTGTTTGTGTGGAGCAATAATGAACTTTTCAGATTTAATCTAAATAAACTGAGAACTTAATGTAACTTTTACAGTCCATCAGTTCTTGCTGCAGCGACTCTCTCTGGTGTTTTAACCTAAAAAGCAGAACTAAAACATTGTAAACTAGTTTCTCTGCTTGTTGAAATCAGCAGGAAGTGAATCACATCACTCCGTCCCTCATCAGTCTGGGGTTCAGCAGAAACTGATGTTTCTCTTGTCTGTGGATCAGAACCGGCTTTAAGCCGTCCACAGATTTCCTCTCTTCCTCCTCACTGAGTTTGATCTTTTTCCAGGTTTTCCTCTTGTTGCTCCTTTCAGCAGGAAGAAAACTCTTTGTCTCTCAAAGCTCTGCTGGAAAAATGCATCCAGATCCAGACTGACTCTTACCTGAAAGGTTGCTGTGTTTAGCAATCAGTATCTGCAAAATCGGGAATCGATCAGCCAGAAAACTGCAGTCGGTTCAACCCTAAAAATAACAAAACTTTTAAATGGAGCAATAATAATAAAATAAATAATTTCACAAACATTTTAGATCAGTTGTAACAAACTAGTTTCTGAACTAAAAGAGTTGCATTAATGTGTCTCTTTATTTGAAGTTCAATCAGATCAATAGACTAAATATGTTTCAGGCCTCGCTGAGTGTTTGGGGGCTTCATCCCCCTATTGAAGCAGCTGTTTACCCATGATTCCTTGCAGTGGGTCCAGCTGGTACCTCAGCTGGATGCTGTGGTCCCTGAAAGCTGCTTTGTGTCTCTTGAGCTGAGAGGAAATCCTGCTGAGCTGCACACAGAGGCTGACATGTTGCTGAGATCCCAGCTGGACCCGGTTCTGTCTGGAGGAGAGCTGTGGACCCGACCTGAGCTGCTGCTCCCTCAGAACCTTCTGCTCACTGACTCCCTCCATACAGAGCTACAATAGAGTCATGATGCGTTCAAGTCCACTGGGAGCTAAATAAGTTCACTAGTTCATAGGAAATGTTCACTCATTCATTCACCTGATTCACTCTGATCCTCTGAACACATGATGGGAACCAGCTTTCTGCTTCACAGGACAGTTACTGGAACCAGATCACTGGACTGACTGGTTCTGGTTTCTCTCTCCAAAAGGCCAGAAGATGAAAGATGGGTATCAGTCCATCTATGAGGAGTGACCGGTCCAAACATGATCCTCCATACTTCAGTAATGAACCTGGACCATCAGACAGAAAGTAAGAAACCATTTTCTAACTGATTCATGTGAATCTATAGAGATATAAAATAAAAGATATTAACTGGTTGATCTTCAGTGTTTTAATAAACAGTAACTTAATTTTCTGAGATATTAATTTAAAGTTAGTCATGAAGGATGTTGGTCAGTAAATCAGAGTTTGAATGAAAGTCTGAATGAATCAATGATGAAAATGTTGCATGAAAACAAAAACAACCAACAATGTGAGGAGCAACGACTCAGATTGTCTCTAAACCCAGTGAAGCACTGGAGCTTCCAGACTGGGAACACTGGTATCAGTCATGATACCAGATATGATACAATGAAGAACTTCACACCAGAGATCATCAATGATCTCAGGTTCTGTTCTGACCCAGTTCTGGTCTCTACTTTGTGGTGGACCTTCATGAACATCTTCAGCTCCAGCCTGTTGCTAGTGAAATATTTCACTGATGAAGAAATGTCTTTACAGGAGCTGTGAGTGTGAAGAAAGACCCAGAACAGGAGCTGAACGGCCGACAGCCAATCAGAGCAGCTGTTCTCCAGGTGAGACTGAACTCCTCCAATCAGAGCCTCCTGTCGTCTCTGTTGGACCAGATCCACGTCTTTAGTTGAGATTTGGAAATTCAAGGTTTAAAAGTCTTTTAGTGATCAATTATTTCAGCTGGTGTAACTGGAACTTATGTGCTGGTGATGATAAAGAAAGGGAGAAAAAAAGTGATGAAAATGTTTGTTAATCAGTCAATATTTTCATCACAATATTCACCAATAATATTGAGAGTTAACAGCTCCTTGATGACCTTCTATCAGATCGCGTCTTTAAACATTCAGAGATAGAAGGTCAACTTGAGAAGAACCAAACCAGAGCAGACAAGGACTGCAACAAAATAGATGCTGTGATGAAGAAGAACAGAGAGCCTGCAGATTGATGGTCAAACATCTTCAGCTCATGGATGAATTGAAGGTTTCAATTAATTTCCGTTTTTGGGATTGCTTTTTCTTATATTGTGCCTCCATATCTGGCTTGTCTTTATTTATTATCGTAGCTGCTTCAGGTTTGCTTTTGTTACATTGTGCAGCCGTGTTTCCTGGCCTATTCGCTCGTCGGTTTACGGGTCAAGAGTGGCGATTTCAGCTCGACCTGACCGAGTCCTGTGAGCGTGAGATGCTGGGTGTCTGGGGTCACTCTGGAGGCTATATGTGCAGCAGCCTCTTGGTCATCCCCAAATACCTTTGCTGGGTTTTACAGGGTTAACTGGGCCACCTTTCACCTGGGATCCTATCCCAGTGCTCATCATCATCCCAGTGAGGTGGGCATGTTTTCGGGGTTGTTTCTTTTTCTGTGTGTGATTTCTCAGGACTCTGTCGGTAATCGTCATCCAGTGCTTTAATCACCGCCTCTGGTGGTCATCTGGGATTCATCGAACCGTAGTTACAGTCGTGACTTTCGTTCTTCTTACCATGCAGAGTTTTTATAAAATTTTAGCTTTTTATTTATTGATTTACTTTTTTCTCATCCATTAAAGCTGATATCAAAAATTATTGTTTTCCTTATGTTCAGCTGAAGTGTCTCCTCTCCTGTCTTTGTCTCTTTCTTCAGATTTTGATATTCGGTGTCAGAGTGACTATAAAGCGTCTCTGAAGAAGAAGTTCCAGAGTCTCTCTGAAGGCGTCGCTGAACCTGGAAATCAAACCGTTCTGAACCAGATCTACACAGAGCTCCACATCACAGAGGGGTTAACTAGAGAGGTCAACCAGGAACATGAGGTCAGACACATTGAAACAGCATCCAGGAAACAAGAAACAATCAGAAGAGAAGACATCTTTAAAGTCCCACCTGGAAGAGATCAACCAATCAGAACAGTGATGACCATGGGAGTGGCTGGCATTGGGAAAACACTGTTAACACAGAAGTTCACTCTGGACTGGGCTGAAGGCAAAACCAACCAGAACATTGATTTCATATTTCCATTCACTTTCAGAGAGCTGAATATGTTGAAAGAAGAAAAGTTCAGTTTATTAGGACTGATTCATCAATTATTTTCTAAAACCAAAGAAATCAGCAGCTTTGAAACGTTCCAGGTTCTGTTCATCTTTGATGGTCTGGATGAAAGTCGATTTACTCTGGACTTCAAGAACAATCCGATCCTGACTGATGTTACAGAGTCCAGCTCAGTGGATGTTCTGGTGACAAACCTCATCAGGAGGAAACTGCTTCCCTCTGCTCTCCTCTGGATAACCACAACGACCTGCAGCAGCCAATCAGATCCCTGCCGAGTGTGTCGGCATGGCAACAGAGGTCAGAGGGTTCACTGACCCCCAGAAGGAGGAGTACTTCAGGAAGAGATTCAGAGATGATGAAGAGAAGGCCAGCAGGATCATCTCCCACATCCAGAAATCAAAAAGTCTCCACATCATGTGTCACATCCCAGTTTTCTGCTGGATCACTGCTAAAGTTCTGGAGGATGTGATGATGACCAGAGAGGGAGAAAAACTGCCAAAGACTCTGACTGAGATGTACATAGCATTCCTGGAGGTTAACTTCGCAATCAAGAGGAAAAGTATGATGGAGGAAAAAAGACAAGATCAATCTGGAGTCCAGAGAACAAGAAGCTGATTGAGTCTCTAGGAAAACTGGCTTTTGAGCAGCTGCTGGAGGGAAACCTGATCTTCTATGACAAAGAGCTCAAAAAGTGCGGCATCAACATCAAAGATGCTGCGTTGTTCTCAGGAGTGTTCACTGAAATGTTTAAAAGAGAGAGAGGGACGTGCGACATCTCCGTCTACTCCTTTGTTCATCTGAGCATCCAGGAGTTTCTGGCTGCAGTCTACATGCTCCACTGTTTCACCAGCAGGAAGTCAAAGGTGATCAAGACGTTTCTGGGAGAAGAATATAGAGAAACATCTCTAGATGAGTTCATGAAGAAAGTCATGGAGAAATCCCTCAGCAGTAAAAATGGCCACCTGGACCTGTTTGTCCGCTTCCTTCATGGTCTCACTGTGGAGTCCAACCAGAGACTCTTAGAAGATCTGCTGGGTCAGACAGAGAACAGTCCAGAAACCATCCAGAGAATCATCACCAACCTGAAGGAGATGTACACTAAAATGAGCATTGGCTATATCTCTCCTGACAGAATCATCAACATCTTCTACTGTCTGGTGGAGATGAACGACGTCTCATTTTATCAGGAGATCCAACGGCTGCTGGATTCAGGGAAGCAGCTCTCAGAGACTGACTGTTCAGCTCTGGCCTTCATGCTGCAGATGTCAGAGGTTCTGGATGAGTTGGACCTGGAGAAGTACAACACATCACATTATAGACGACTGACACTGTTTCCAGCTGTGAGGAACTGCAGAAAGGCTCGGTGAGTCCAGATGTTTTCATTGTGTGAATGCTGATTCAGCTCTATTGTCCTCCTGTTTCTTCTTCTTCTTCAAGTTGCTTCTGGATGTTTTTGGTCTTTAACTTCTTCCTTCATCCTCTGGACTATTTCAGCCATTCAACCATCTAAACATTCAGCTCATCCAGGACAGCTGCAGCTTCTGGTTTTAGACATTTTGATCATTTTAAAAATATTTAACTTTTTATCAGTTTTCATGTTTAAATTAATAGAAAACCCTGAACTCTAGAAAAAAATCTATTTTGTCTGAAAGATCCAATCAGCCAGAGAGACTTTTACACTTTAAACTCCTCTTCACTCATTGAGCCGCTACTCCTTTTAGGATCTTCGTCTTTTTTAAATTATAAAATCACTGTTTAGGTTTGATGGACACTTTAAAATAACCCCAATAATTGCTGCTGTTGTCATGGAAACCAGTTAGAAACTTAGTGAACCAACTTTTCCTCCTCCCACTAGTTTCCTCTGAGTTTGTAAATGAGAGCAAAATGTGGTGATTGTTGTCTGGCTCCAGAAAAAGTCCTAGTTTCTGTCAGATCCTCCCAAAGCTCTGAGAACTCTGCTTCCAGAGCTGGAACCATTTTCCTCATCAACTCTTCATCTGCAGCTTTTGTTGAAGCTGTTAGCCATGAAGACCTGGAGAGACATGAGCTTCAACTCTTTAGACATCCCAGCCTCTTCTAGTTACTGGAGAACTTTCACTGCTTCACCATGAAAAATGCTGCTGGACCCAAACGCTCTGTTTTGGTCTTCAGCTCTTTAAGAGTTTAGCAACAATTTCTTCTAACATCCAAACCTTGGTTCCTCTGAGCCACACGGTCTAGTCCAAGTCCGAGCCGTGAGCAGTTCCTCCTCCTCTCCATCATCTCCAGTAGTTTCCTTCATCAGCTCAGTCAGCCTCTTCATCAGCTGCTTCAGCTCCTTTGAGGCTCTGATGCTGCAGCTCCATCAGATGCTGCAGAGAAAACTGAACTTTCCTTCACAGATGATAGAAGATCTTCAACATCTGACTGCAGCTGAAGGTCTGAGGACATGAAGCCTGGACCAGAACCAGAACCAGAACCTGGACTTTAACCAGGAACTGCACAGATTCTCTGTGGGGTCAAACTCAGTAAATTGAAGATCAGATGTTGATCAGATGATGACATCACTGTTATCATATTTTAGTCTGTTTATGATCCAGATTGATTTCATTAGAACTGAATTTATTTCTTCTCTAATCACAGACTTGGTGGCTGTTTGATCCGAAAGGCTGAATGTGAAGTTTTGGCCTCGGCTCTGAAGTCCAACCCAGATCTGACTGAACTGGAAATAAATCAGATCTACATAAATGAAGGTGGAGACTCTGATCTGAAGCCTCTGGTTGAGATCCTGGAGAGTTCAGTCAGTAAAGTGAAGAATCTGAGGTTTGCTTTCTTTATTTATACAATAAAATTATTCATTTATACTTTAAACATTAGTTTAATTAATGCTTTTATTCTAATATATTTTATTTCATAACAACCTGTTTAAAAAAATAATGGGAAATAGGAAATAATGGCCTCCATTGGCTTTCAGCAGCTTTAATAAGAACCCAAGGCCATTAATGAAGAAACTGAGTGGTTCTGATCCAGTTACCAAGTCGGGTCTCCAGCTGATGATCAGGAACCAGCAGAAATAGCTCAACTCATCCAGGCTGATAGAAAACTTTGAGTTTCTTTATTGATCAAATGTTCTGGTTCTGCTGGTTTGGACTCTTTAAACCAGTTTGACTGGATCAGATGTTAGAATCAGTTCATCATGTTTCTTTTACATTCAGGGAAATTAATTTTCTACATTTTTATTATTTATTTGTTCATGTTTCAGTTTTAACCTGCATCCTGTTGGCTTCAGCTCACATCTTTTATTCTTTATTCAGATTGAGGGACTGCAGTTTGTCAGAGACCAGCTGGACTTCTCTGTTCTCAGCTCTGAAGTCCAACCCGACCCATCTGACAAAACTGGACCTGATCAGAACCAACCTGAAAGATTCTGTAGTGAAGGAGCTCTGTGGTTTTCTACAGACTGAAGGCTGCAGACTGGAGACATTGGGGTATGTAATTCTATAATTATTGATATTTCTGTGAATAATTATATATAATTGATCATAAATCAAATTAATTTCTTCTGTTCTAATAAATATTTTCTGAGTTTGTTCCTGGACTTGGATCCAGAGTTTAATTTAGTCCCTCTGTGTAACTGAGTTGGACCTGCTGATCTGAGGTCAGAACAGGACAGCATTCGGACCCCCAGTGTGTAGAAATCCCCCTCATGTGAAGAAGGTCAAAGGTCATTCAACCCAGTCTAGAAAAGTGAATTCCTGGAATCTGACAGGAACAAATCAATAATCAATGATTGATGCTTCAACACTTTGATCAGAACCTGGAATGATTTTACTGACTAAAATCCTCCAACACAACATGACCCAGTACCAGGTTCTGGTTCTGGTTCTGGTTCTGGTTCTGAAGTCAGCAGGTCTTTATTGAAGCAGCAGCTTGTTGGCATTAATATTGATGAGAATCTTTAACTGGTTCTGTTGGACTGGTTAACCTGCATCCTGTTGGCTTCAGCTCACATCTTTTATTGGGGCCTGCCATGCAAAGCAATGGCAGGAACCTATTGCTATTCTCCCAATTCTTTATTTTTCATCCGTAACCGTTAATGCGGCTCGTACCGCTGCGTGCACACCTACAAATGAGGTATCAAAATGTGCAGAAAATTCACGCCATTGGAGCTATTACTTTTGGTGGGATTCGGGGTTAACATGGCGACATAATTCGCAAAAAACTACGAAAAAACCCCCATTATAAGTCAATGGGAAAAATCCTAGAAATACCCTATTTTTGAGGATTTTCTGTGTTGTCACGAATTCACGTAGAAATGCCATTCAAATTTCATTTTGTAGATACGTCTGTGATCTCTTCGAAAGTGAAGACGGCTCGTCGATACCAGTTACGGTTTGTCCACAATTTGTCTCTAAGCGACCCAAAGTTTCTCATTTTTCCGAAAATTAGAGTGCGTCTCTCACTGATTAGAGTGAGAAATCAAGAGAACTTTTTCACCCCAAAATAATTTTGAAATCGCCATCACGCCCACAAATATCGCACGATTGGTATCAAAATCGGTCCTGACATTGATACGCATGTCTGCTCCGGTAAAATGTTTTCGAAATTTATCTAGATCGTACGGTTTTCTGTCACGGTGCTTCAGAGCAAAGTCATGCGACAGGATTTTCTAGGCTGTCTCAGGCTCTGTCACTAACACTTCACACCTTGGTGAGAAACTTATTTAACATAGCAACGGAACTCAAGAGGCTATTGGCTGCTGATTAGGACTACAAATACGCATCACTGTAGTTCTATCTATAGTGGAATACTCAGTTGAAACAGATCAGGACTGAACTGGCCTTTAGAACTAATTGCTGCTATGGGCTGTATATAACTGATTTAACTCTGTAACTGTTACACATGGGATTAGTTTGGAACTTTAAAATTAAGCATAATAATAATTTCAAAATAAAAGCCTTGAATATAACAAAAATTCCAAAATAAAAGCCTTGAATATTTTTACATGACGTAATTGCTCTTTTTGGCTTTATTTGACTTTTTCATCCAAAGCACTGTTACACATGGTATTAGTTCGGAACTTTAAAATGAAGCATACTGAAAATTTCAAAATAAAAGCCTTGAGAATTTTTACATGAGATTATTGCTGTTTTGAGCATTATATAACTGATTTTATACAATGACTGTTATTCATGGGATTAGGTTGGCCCTTTGAAATAAAGTTTAACAAAAATTCCAAAATAAAAGCCTTTAATATTTTTACATCAACTACTTGTGTTTTGAGCATTATATAACTGATTTTATACAATGACTGTTATTCATGGGATTAGGTTGGCCCTTTGAAATGAAGTTTAACAAAAATTCCAAAATAAAAGCCTTTAATATTTTTACATCAACTACTTGCGTTTTCAGCATTATATAACTGATTTTATCCAATGACTGTTATTCATGGGATTAGTTTGGCCCTTTGAAATGAAGCTTAACAAAAATTTCAAAATAAAAGCCTTTAATATTTTTAAATCAACTACTTGTGTTTTGAGCATTATATAACTGATTTACCCAATGATTATTAGACATGGGTTTATTGGGGCAATAAAAATTAAGCTTAATGAAAATTTCAAAATAAAAGCCTTGAATATTTTTACATCATGTAATTGCTCTTTTTGGCTTTATTTGACTTTTTCATCCAAAGCACTGTTACACATGGTATTAGTTTGGCCCTTTGAAATGAAGCATACTGAAAATTTCAAATTAAAAGCCTTGACAATTTTACATCAGGTATTTGCTCTTTTGGGCATTATGTGAATTTTTTATCCAAAGCACTGATAAACATGGGATTAGTTTGGCGCTTTGAAATGAAGCTTAACAAACATTTCAAAATAAAAGCCTTTAATATTTTTACATCAACTACTTGTGTTTTCAGCATTATATAACTATTTTAACCCAATGACTATTACGCATGGGATTAGTTTGGCCCTTTCAAATGAAGTTTAACAAAACTTCCAAAATAAAAGCCTTGAGAAAATTTTAAATCTTACTGAATGGTGCACGTCCACCTTACTTAACGTTCTTGTGATTCTCCACATGCTATTGATTACGTTGCAGCGTTCTTTAGATCGATGCTAATTTGTAGCGTGACAACGCCGGGCCCAAACCGACGGGCACGCCTTGGCAGGCCCCGGCTAAATTTCTTCCGAAATTTTCTAGTTCTTTATTCAGATTGCAGTACTGCAGTTTGTCAAAGATCAGCTGTGATTATTTGGCCTCAACTCTGAAGTCCAACCCGACCCGTCTGACAAAACTGGACCTGAGAGGAAACAACCTGGAGGATTCAGATGTTCAGCAGCTGAAGAATCTTGTAAAGACTTTAAAGTAAGTAAATGTTTGTAGTGAGTCCAGCTGCTATCAGCATATTGAACTAAACCCAGTTAGCATCAAAGCAAAGATCCAGTGTTCCCAGTAAAGCTGCAGCTTCTCAGTGGGAGGAGAATGGTTCAGGCTTCCTGATTGGACACAGAGACAGCAATCAGCCAATCAGAGGAGCAGCAGCTTGCTGTGTTCCTGTGTTTGTGTTGGTGTGAAGATGAGTGTTGTTGCTGTGTCCATGTCTCCAGGAAGTCCAGATGGACTCCAGCGTCCAGCCGTCCAACATGTCTAGAGACAGTGGTCCTCATCCATCAAACTGTGGCAGCAGCAGATCTGATCTCAGATCTGTTTGTTCTCTCAGTTCAACAGGAAACAACTGATCAGGTTCATCTTGGTCACAGCTCTGAGATCAGTCTGACTGCAGCCTGGAAACCATCTAGTGGATGTGCTGCGTCACTGACTGCTGCTGGAGAGAGGCTGGAAACACTCACTGATCTGCTCTCTCCTTCCTTCTTCTCTCTGCAGGTTCGATGATTTTGATTATTCTGACTTTTCCGACTGATGATCCCAGTAAAGTAGAAAATGGTCTCAGTGTCCTGCTGATCCTCAGAGGTTGAAGCTGCAGCAGTTTGAGTCTAAAGAGACTCTGACTGGATCATGATGATGACCTCTGACCTCCAAGGTTTTCCTCCTGTTTATTTTCTCGTGTCTGTCATTTAGTGTCTGATATTGTTTGTCTCTTTGGATCAATAAAGATCCAATTCAAACTGGGCTCCATTTAGAGGCTTCATGGAGTTTTGATCTGAACTGGATTCAACTGGAAAGTTGATCTTTTTTCTCTCTGATTCATTTTCATCCTGGAACCAGAAATGGTCTGAGAATGGAAACATGGGAATCATTTTCAGTTCAGCTTTGAAGCCATGAAAGACACTTCAAACCTCTTTTCTCTGCTGCTTCTTCCTTCTGCTGACATGAAAATGTTCCTCAAAGCTCCACAGATAAAAAGATGCTTTACTGGAAACTGCAGAGAAACTTCAGCTTCCATCACAGAAACCAGTTTAACCAGTTTAGAACTGGATGTCCTACAGAAACTCTGATCTTAGAGCAGTTTTCAGGAACATGTGGAACCTGGAAAAAAAAGATTTTATATATTTTATGTTCATTGTAAAAGCTAAATCTTGAAGTTTTACGTCATCATTGATTCTCAGCTTTAATTTCTCAGTTTGTTTTGGTTTTTACTTTTTTAACTCCATATTTCATGTTTTGAGTTTTCTAGAGAACTTCAGGCTCTTTACTGTGATTTTACTGATTTATTCAAACCTCAGAGAATCACTGGGATAATGTGCTGATTGGTTCATGTTTGATTTTCATAATTCTTCTAATGCAATGTGGGTTGCTGGATGTTTAACGACCAAATAAAGTTTTTAAAAAATCTTTGTGTATTTGTTATGCAGCTGACTGTGTACACATATAATAAATAAACCTTCATTTTAATCCTCCAGGCCATTTTTGCTGTATTATAAGTTTTCACATTTAGTTTCACAGCTTAAATTAGTAAAAGCAGAAACATCTCAAGTTGATTTCAGCTTTAAGCTACTAATTTAGCCAGCAGTTTATTTTTGCAGTATTCAGACTGAAGATGTTTTTTAATAAAACAGATGAGAATCAATCTTTTCAATCAAAACTCGATTAATTAAATCAGCTATTGAATTAGAATAATAACTTGTATAAAACTGCCATTTCTGTCTGGTTAATGGTGCAGCAGATCCTGCAGGGGGCGCTCTGGGGCCTCAGTGTTCAGGTCGGTTACAGTCACATCTCCCAGACTCCTGAATCTTCTGGTTCCTTCCTGAAATGATTTCCTGCAATAAAATGTTGGTTGGAAATGAGCAGAAAACTGAGAAAAACCTGAAAAAGTTCAAATCTGACCTAAAGTTTTACAGCTCAACTCATACAAAGGAAAACATGAAAATAAAGGTGTTTATTGTCACCTGGAAGGAGGCGGAGCCTCAGCTGGGTCAGGGGGCGGAGCCTCAGGTGTGTCAGCTCTAGTCAGGTTTGGATCAGAACCGGTTCAGACTCCATGCAGAGCAGAGTCTGTATATTTTTGTTATTTAATAAATTATCTTAAGAAAACGAAATTGATAGAAAGGATATAAGGTTTCTTTTATTTTTCTTTTTTTGGGGGGTTGGGGGAAAATATATGTAGCATCCCGATCCACACTCCATTCCAGTTCATGGCGGTAATGCACATCAATAAGTTGCTTGCCAACCGCAAAAGAAGAAGAAGAAGAAGAAGAGCAGCGTCTGGATCAGGTGAGTGTTCACTTCTTGTTTTGCTGATGTTTTATTTACAATGTTTCAATGTGAAATTAATCCACAGCATAAACAACTAAGCAGGTGTAAGTGAACCAGGGTGTGATATTATTTAAAACAATGTGGTTGCAAGGAAGGAAATTTGGTAAGACTTTATTTGAAGGGGTGCAAGAAAAAAGACATAGGATTCTTTATAAATGTTGAATTAGGTTTGAATTAGGTCCGCTGTATTTTATATTTCTGTTTTTTTGTAAATGATTTTGTAGCGATCTGGACAGGTAATGTCCTGTTCTGCAGTGCCGGGGGGCCAGACGGGTGTAAAGATAATTTTCTGGACCCGGACTCAGACCTCAGAGACGCAGAGTGATGGATCCTCTGGGGAGTCAGAGGCAGGAGGCTTAAATGAAGTGAGCTCTGCTACGTGAGCGCTGAGGATTAGAACAAGCAGAAACTATTATTAGTGGTTTATTGTGTTGCTGAGCAGAAACTTGGTGCAGCTTTGGCTATTTTATAAAAGTGTTTATAGATAAAACTGAATCTGATCAACTTGAAAATCTTTGTTAATTTAATGAAATAGTCATGGAAAAAAAATCTTGAAATGTTTAAACATAAATAATCTTTAAACTGAAATGTGAACTGGTTGTTATTTACCATTTATTTCCTGGTAGTGATGATCAGACAGGATTCTTCTCATTAGCAACACACCTCTGCTGTGAGAGGGGGCGGAGCCTCAGGTGGGTCCGGGTCAAGTTCTGGAGAATCGGGTCCAGTTCGTTCTGACTCGGTTTGTGTGAACAGAAGGAGAAGCAAAGATCTGATCAGGTGAGTTTTAACTCCACATTCTTCTGGTTTCCAGTCCTGACTGGGTTTTCTCTCTTTGAGCTGCTGCAGAACCAGAACTGGGCCTGGTTCTGGTTATGATGCAGAGCTGCAGCACCTGGTTTCAATCAGGAACTCTGATTTTCTCTGAGTTTTCATCTGTAACCCAGACAACAAGCTGAGTTTGCTCCCAGTTTCATAGTGGAGTCAAACTGGTACCAGTAGGTTCTGAGTGTTTGTGGCCCGGCTGAGATATCTGGGTTCCTGATTGGTGGATGGAAAATATTTCAATATGAAGTCAATAATTTATTGATCAGAGAGGATTTCTCTGGGCTTTTATCAGTAGAAAATCCAGATTGAATCAGACATTTTGGATCAAATGCGTTACTTTATGGACTTTCTTTAATATGGAAAACTTGACCTCTTTCTGACCATCGCTCCATTTCTGAGTCTTTCTGGTTTTAAATGTTTGCTCATTAGAAAATCATAAAATTGTTGGTTGAATCACAGCAATAATTTCCACAGCTGTTTGCCAACTTGCTAGGAAAGTTGTTTTATGTATTTTATATTTGAGTCACTGAATACAATCACGGACATTTCAAATATCCATGTTTTTCCTTTACTCTGATTTTGTTTTAATGAGGAAAATCAAAGTCCCTGGTGAATTAATGAATGAAACGTATTCATACCCCTTTAAATTTCTCACTCTGTTTCATTGCAGCCATTTGCTAATCTCAGAAAAGTTCATATTATTTCTCATTAATGTATACTCAGCATCCCCTCTTGACAGAAAACATACAGAATTGTAGAAAGCTTTGTAAATGTATTAAAAAAAAGAAAAACTGAAACATCACATGGTCATAAGTATTCAGACCTTTTGCTCAGTAGAAACCCCTTTTTAGCTTGTACAGCCATGAGTCTTCTTGGAAATGATGCAACTAGTTTTTCACAGCTGGATTTGGGGATCCTCTGCCATTCCTCCTTCAGAACCTCTCCAGTTCCATCGGGTCGGATGGTGAATGTTGGTCATAGAGTTGGATGCAGGCATGCATAACAAATCACATTTTATTTGAAATATATTTACATTTTTCAAGAGTACATTGCCAATATACTATTACAGAATTGTACAAATTGTCAATACATTCAAAATTTGCAGACAACATGCTTATGAAAATTAGTACAATGAAACAATAGGTACACTTTAGAGGAAATGTGAAAAATATTTAACCAAGGACAGAGTATTGTTTTAATTTAATATCACAGTATTCCAGTATTATTGCAAACATACTGACATTTCTCCTTCCTAAGAACAGTGAGGATCAACGGCAGAACATTCCCATTCACTGCACTTTACAGAAACCTACAAAAAAGAACATTTGTATTTTAAAGAGTACAGAAAAATGACAAAGAAAAAAGTCTGACTTACAATTTTAAGACGTAGCGGACTCGCTACGCATGTGACATCATCAGAACTGATGATGATTGGGACCGGATGCCTGGGGTGGGAAAACATTTCTAGGTTACTTCTTTACCTGTTTATGTTAGAAGTAGAAAAAATAGTCAGCAATATGATAGAATCAGTTGATGTTGAGGCATCAACTATGAAGCTGTTTTCAGTGAGGTCTTAAGGGAGACAATCTACCATCAAATCTTTCCATCCATGATCTGAACACGTTGATCCCTGCAGGGTGGTGAGGGGGGCCGGTGGGGCCCAGCTCCAGCTGTCACCAGACGAGAGGCGGGGTTCACCCTGGACAGGTCACCAGTCCATCGCAGGCACTGAAAGCTAACGATGAATAAAACGTATGAAAGAGAAATGATAAATTAACAAGGAGAATAAATGATGTCCAATTATTTTAAAATCAAATCATGTTTATTAATTGCAGTGATTTATAATTGCTGACGTCAGAGACTCAGAACCTGGTTTTAGAGGAAGAATTGAGCTGAATCAGGAAAACTGAAGTATATTTTGAGGTTGTCAGTAACATTCCTCTGTGGGATCCAAAAGTCAAGATTCTGAGAGTAGCGTTGTTGTCTTGTAATAGGAAGGGCGTAGGTTCGATTCCATCTTCCTCTTGCCACATGTCAACAAGCTTTGGCACCACTGTTTGTATATGTTGGACCTCCCAGCTGTGGTGTTTATCTGTATATGGCAGCCTGAGTCTGTTGAATGTGTAGGTCACTCATAGCACAAAGGCTTCAGCCTGGATGTATTATTGAGTTTTAAATATATAACAAGTTTTCAGACTCTACACTGGTTTCCAAAATATAAACTCTCCAGCTTTTATTTAGCAGCTGAACCAAAATCTGCAAAATAAAAATCCAACTGTTTTGTCAGTTGATCCGAATCTCCGAGCGCAGAGTGTCCTTGCTTTAAATTCACTTAAATGGATCCATGATTAGCTGTAACAATTGATATTTGAGAAATATTTATTTTAGAGGTAAAAACAATACAGTAGGGTTTTTTAAAAATAAATGTTAATAAAATATTGTCACATGGACATCCAGGTTGTTGAATTGTACTTAAAAGTATGTATGTGTATATATGTTGTAACAGATAGTAGACTAAAGTAAATTAAGAATTTTCTAAATTAAGTATGACGCAGATTGTTTATGGATTAAATCTTATGCATCCTGGAAACAAATCGCCAGAGAAGCCAGGACGAAATTAAAGGGTTTTTGCTCTCAGGAAAATCTGGATGAAATAAATCAGCAGATCCATAACAGTCTTGATAAAGTGAAACAGAATTATGAGTTTCTTCAACGTAATTCTTTAAATACTCCAGATATTGTGCAGAAACTAGATGCCTGTACTATACTAACAAATGAGATTTATGATCTTGTGTGTAAGCGTTTAGAAGGGGGTATTGTTGAAGAAAAATTTAATCAGGAAGTTGAAAAGGAAAGAGTGCGAGAAGTCTTAAATAGAGACGAATATCAGTCTGTTTTTGGAGAAATCTCTACTGAATGTTCTTCATGTGGTTCATCAATTACCAGCTCCAAAGTTTCTCAAGGGCGTGTAATGACAGAAGCTGATCTTGCGGCTAAAAAGTTACAAGTTAAATCCATGTTGGAGATTGAAGCTCAACATGCGAGAGTCAGTAAGCTTGAATGTGACTGGAAGTGTCATGAGTCCCAGATTATGGCAGAAATGAAGCAGAAGGAAGCTGAAGTGCTACAGCAGCTTGATGAGGAGAAGAGCAAGTTAAAGGTAATGCAAACAGATATGGAAGTTAAAATGGCTGCAGCTCGGCTTGATGTTTATAGCAGACTTGAAGATGGGGTAGAAGGGGAAAATCTTGATTTTAAGCCTGAGGTTAAATCAGTGCAAATTTTAAAACACCCAAGAAAGTCAGCTGCAAGGGCTGCATCAATTCTACCACCTCAAGCTCTGAGGTTCCTGCAGTAAACTTGGCTGAAGCCTTAACGAGCTCATTGAGTTTAAGTCGCCTTCCTGTTCCTGAACCTGCCATATTCTCAGGTGACCCTTTGAAATTTGTGGACTTTAAGATATCATTTACAACTTTAATTGATTCAAAATCCATCTCTGTTGGGGAAAAAATGTTGTATTTGAAAGGTTATCTCTCTGGAGAAGCCCGACAGGCTGTGGAAGGTTTCTTTTACAGAAGCTCTGAGGATGCATATGAGGGGGCTTGGTCAGTTGTACAGGACAGATATGGAAACCCATTTAGGGATAAACTTATGTCATGGCCAAAGATTGCACCAAATGATCCATTATCTCTCAGAGATTTTGCTGACTTTTTGAAAAGTTGTGAAGAGGCTATGCCTCAAGTAAAAGGACTGTCCATCTTAAATGATTGTGAAGAAAATCATAAGATGTTGAAGAAATGACCAGACTGGGTTGTACGTAAATGGAGTAGAGTTGTTGTTGAAGTGCTTGAAGCGTGTGGAGAATATCCATCTTTTGAATGTTTTTCTAGATTTATACAAAAGGAAGCACGTATAGCATGTAATCCTATTGCTTCTCCATTTTTGTTAAAGTCTAAAACTTCTTCAAATGATCTTTCCAGGAAAGCTAAGACTTTTAATACCAGTACGGAGTTCAAGAAACAAGAAACTGGTCATGTTCTGAAATCTAAACTGCCTTGCTTGGTTTGTACAGACATATCACACAGTGTTGCTAAATGTCCCAAATTTGCAGTTAAATCAATGGAAGACAAAAGATCATTTATATATCAGAACCATCTTTGTTTTGGATGTTTAAGGAAAGGCCATTTATTGAAAGACTGTAAAACGCGGCATGTTTGTGGAGAGTGTAGACGACATCATCCTACTTGTTTACACAAGGACAGAGTGAGATGTCAGGATGTTGGTCAGCAGTTTTCAATCTCTCCAGAAGAAACAGCTCAGGTTTCTCACAGTGTTTTATCTCATGCACTCACCCGAAACATTTCTGCCACATCAAGTATTATTCCAGTTTTTCTGTCCTCTGTGAAGGATCCTGGGAAAGAAATACTTACTTATGCACTCCTTGATACTCAGAGTGACTCCTCCTTTGTTTCAGAAGATCCGTTGCATTTTGTTTGGCCAATCACGATTTTTAACGTCTATAGACACAATTTAGAAAATGGGCAATTTTTGCAGTATTTCTGAAATATAATTAGATTTCAAAGACCAACATCACATTACTGTTATGCAAAATACCTTACAACTGCATCTACTATTTATTTATTATTATTTTTTTTTTTACCTCTGTGCTTTTACTCTAAAGTGAAAGAAAATTTGTTCTTAAGTGAACAATTGTTCACTTAATTTATTACTACAGGTACTTCAACTGCAAAGGCCAGATCTGTTATCTATTTTGGGTTTACCAGAGAAGATACCAGAAAATAATTCACAAAGTAAAATGGCAAAATAATAAATACAAGGACTTTTTTATGATATTGAATTTTATTCTTTTAAAGAGCTTCATTTTCCTTTTTGTAGTTTTTTTAATGTAATGCCACTCTCGGTGAAGGCATTATGTCCTTTTTGTAGCCAACAACTTTTATTACTCTAACTTGATAAAAAATACAGTTCAAACATTTAATTTCCAAAATGTCTACGGTGTGCTCTGAGAAAAGATTTCAACAATAACTGAAGGAGGGAAAAAAATAAACTTTTAAATCTGGAGTGTTTTAACATTTCACAGAAACAAGAAAGATTCAGGCTTTAAGAGCTAAAATCTTAAAACCTTGAACAGTCAAAGAAAACAGCCAGGTTAGCTTAACTTGCTGACAGGAAATAAGAAAACCTAAAATGTTTTAAGAAATGAACTTGTTTTCTGGACCAATTGGAGGTTCTAGAGGAAGAATTCTGAGAAATCAGTGTTTTAAAAATTTATATATATATTTCTCCGACTTTGTATTGCTTTTTGAGGCTCTAAAAACCCCCGTGTCGATACGGTCAACCAGTTTAATCATTGGGTAATTAACCATTCAGGTAGCAAGGGACCAATTGCTCAAACAGATGTTGCCTGGCATCTAGAGGGATGACTTAACAGCCAAAGAGGTCCTTATCTTCTGCTGAGTCATGAATAATTCATGTGTTGTGTGTGTGTTTTTTTTCTTCCAGTGTAAGTTGATCATTCTCCATTTGATGAGACCTGAAACTTTTTCACCTCACCCCACATGAGGACATAAAATGGAAGTCTGTATTTAGTTTGTACTCAACTTAGCGAAGGGGCTAGTTGCTCACAAAGGCTGCACTCTATCTGGTCCGCACAACTAAAGGGCACCAGCACAAATCGGTGTGTTGCAAAATCAGCAGGAAAATGTTCAGAGTATGCAAAGCAGTGCTCAACCTCAGGGTCGGGGGAGAGGAGGGGGAACCACATGGAGAAGAAGCAATTTCCAACTGAAGAGATTTCATACCAACATCTGATCATGAGCTATTCAAGCTTGTCAAACCGTCACGTCACTTTATGCCCAAGAATCAGCGATCTGTACAGCTCAGCAAACCATCAATCACTTGGCAAAATATTAGAAAAAGCTGTATACTGTACCTTCATATTTAGGGTGATATGAAGGAGTATTTTCTAAGGTGGAAGAATGAGATGCTTCTCAGGCACCGCATACTGTATGCTGTCCTGCAATATTACGATAAATCTGCCCTGCATAACATTTAAAAAACAAAACAATTCAGAAATATAAAGGTCAAACTCATCATTTTGAGCTTCTTGTAACCTTAGGAAGAGATGGAGCTTCAAATGTTCGAGAAGAAAAGGGAAACGGCAGAAAATGTCTTGTTAGCATTTTTTTTGTCTATCATATTGTACATGTTCAAAAAGTAAATAGGACAATTTCAAGGTGATTTACAGAACATTGGGTCATGTAACACTGTCGTTTGAAAAACGGATTTTCTGCGTCATTCATGTTTTAAGATATTCCTGTACACAGATATTCTGTACTGTTTTTGGTAGATCGGGTTTGCATACATCAGTCATCTGATGTATCATTGTGTGTGTGTATATATACAATATATACAGTTATTATTTTTTAAAACCTTAAAAAAAACTGTTCATCTGGACTGAAATGGGTTCAGATCCAAACTGATGAAACTTGAATTATGGAAGATGCAGTTATTTTTGGCCTGTTGGATAAACTTTTGCTGCTCATACATGATGCATATTTCAGTGATAACTTAGAAAGTGTTGTTGGTCCATGAAGACCTGTAAAACTCACCAATCATGCCTTTAACCCACTTCTCAGATTTAGCAGGGTTCTATTGTCCTACCATATGTCTGGATTCGAATTTCTTTCTTTCTGTCTTTTTTATTAATTTGTGAAGCAGTGTACAGAAAATGTCTGACCTGTTACTTTCTAAACCTTTAATTCAGTTCATTATTCCAAGTTGGGAAGCGTTTGGCAGCTCAGAGACGGCCGTCGTTTATCTCAGTCTTTCCAAATGTCCCAATTCAAAGGTACCTCAATTCAAGCTTGAAGTACCTGGAGACCAATCAGAATTGCCTGACATTTTTCCATACTAAACAGAGCAGACTGGTTGATAATGTTTTCCAGTTGAAAATGAAGTGAAATCCACATGGCTTGATTTCTCCCATTAAAAGAGTTTTTTTTTTCTTGTGCTTTATAAAACTTCTGCTGATTCCAGGAGCATATGAGTTTGTCCATGTAAATATGTCTATTGTCATCCAAGTCTGATGGGGTGCACATGTGTTTATGATGCAAGTCAGTCCATGTATTTTGTCTCTTGAGCAATTTTCCATCTTATTTGCAAAAGGTTATTCTGTGTGTGTGTGTGTGTGTGTGATTTATACATGATTAAAACTTCAGTATTTGGAGAAGAGTCCGTGTGTGTTGCTATATGCAGGCCTTACTCGTCATTTCTGGCTTCTGAATACTAATTCGACACGATAATTGATGTTTCAGGACTTGCAAATATGGATCTGGAGAATATGGATTACTCTGGAGGGGCCATCGATTGTTTAAAATGTCTCTGAAAAATAGGATGGCATTTGTTTTTAATTCTTCCTTCCAGACACATCACTGTTTTTTTGGTCATGTGTACTTAGTATTAAAATGATGCGGAAGCAACACACATCAGAGAATGAAAATGTTGCAATAGGTACTGTATATGTATATATTTTTTCCATTCAATGACTCTATTTAAAAAAAAAAACAATCTGACCATCAGAGAGGTTAAATTCCTGAATTAAAATTTTGTTTTGCTTTCCTTCTGACACAGCAAAATCTTTCTTGGCATAATGTATGCTGTGAATCATGACCACACCATGCATCTAGCATACAGACTTTTTAATGAACAGAGAATACTTAAAGTAGATTGTTAACGTAAGTTAACCTTTTTACCTGGTGAAGGCTTTTACTAAAAATTTACCAAGTTGACACCATAAATATAACTCCTTGTGCCGGGAGTTATCATAAAAGGGGGCAGTTCAATAAATGTGATTAGCTGAAGGCGGCTGGAAACACTGAAAAACCATCTTCAGCCATCCCTTATTGAAATTCAAAAATTATTTATTGATTCCAAAGGGAAATTAAACTTACCTCATTAATTCAACTTCGTCAAAGAGTTGGGTGTTGGCATTAAAGATCTTTCCTAGCGGTATGTCTGAAATCGAATTTGAAGAAGCCTCTGACTGAAGACACCATTTTTCCAGGACACTCTCATGAAGCGGATGGTCATGGTTGTCCATAATTTTCTTGATCCTTCTTTGCATTATCTCCAAACGTTATACAGTCGACCCCAAAATATAACCAGCATTCTTTATCAGGATTTTGAGCCTTTTTATGTTTCTGGGTCTGATGCTGCTACACCAACAGCTGCCTGCAGAAGAGATGAGACCTTTAGATTGCTCAAAAATTACATTCTCCCCTGCCCCTTCTTGTAGACGGCCTCACTACTGCATCTGCAGTCTGGTGTTCAGGTGAACACAAGGGTATTCATATTCCTCAACCATCTCCACTTCTTCTGCCATGATGGGAACAGTGTTTGAGCTAATCCTGTTCCTCCTGAAATCTACAATCATCACATTTCTTTTGTTCACATTCAAGATGAGACGATTGTTCCCACACCGATACACAAAGCAGTTCGCCAGTGTATATTAGAATTATTTTTAAATCAGTTGTGGTTTATCATGTTGTGGCTGAAATTAATTTTCAAACATGCTGCGTTTTGGAACAAATAAGTGTGGTATCAACTTCCAGCCTTTCAAAACCAAAAAACAAAGCACTTTATAGCTTATTAAAAAATGATGGCGTTCATCATTTGACTGGGTCTAAATAAGATAAGAACTAATAATAATAAGAACTTCTACAAATACCACATAGTCAGTTTTCCTCTTGAAAATTTAAAACCATGCAGGTCTTGAACTAAGAATCATCGGGACCAAAGCACAGTCTTTATCCAGTGTGCCATCCAAGCACCTGGCAACTGTGACTCTTGAACTTCTACAAATACCACATAGTCAGTTTTCCTCTTGAAAATTTAAAACCATGCAGGTTTTGAACTAAGAATCATCGGGACCAAAGCACAGTCTTTATCCAGTGTGCCATCCAAGCACCTGGCAACTGTGACTCTTGAACTTCTACAAATACCACATAGTCAGTTTTCCTTGTAAAATTTTAAAACCATGCCTTAAGCAGGTCTTGAACTAAGAACCATCGGAACCAAAGCACAGTCTTTATCCAGTGTGCCATCCAAGCACCTGGCAACCTAGACGCTCAAACTTCTACAAATACCACAAATGTGATTCACTGTCATCCTTTGATTTTATTTCTGGCTGAAAGGCTTTTATGGAGATCAACAGCAAGTAAAAAGGTTTTGTATTTTTTCTTAAAGTTTCACTACACATTGACTTTTTTTCATCCTGGGTTGTAGAAAAAGATATTAGACTCTTTATGAGGACATTAGTTACAATGCAAATAACACCCAATTTTTACAACAAATGCTTAATGTCACTGACCCACCCGTTACATCTTCACCTCTCCTGAAAATATTTGCCACAATGTTGGGAGTGCAAATTTGAGCATTTCTAATGAAAACATGACTTTTCGTTTGTCCTGTTTACAAAAAAGTTGGGAGAACTCCAACTTTTAAAGGTCGGTGTCTGTCGGAAACAGGACTTGAACCTAGTATTTTTAGGTACTAAGCACATATGTAATCCACTGCGCTATCCAAGTTAGGATAGTTTTGTTCATTAAGTTGCTTTCCACTGGAAAAATTTAAAGTTCTATCCCTGGCTGAAGTATGCTCATACTGCACCATTCCTAAACAACAAATTACCTTTTGTTTTCCCACTTACGTTCACAAAAAGTGGGGAGCATTTGTGTGTACATGTGCTTAAACATTTAAGTTGTAACTATGGTTGAGCACTTATCTTGGAGAAAAGAGTCACTGCTCATTAATACCTTAAGTAGCAAATTTGACAACCACTGCTCTTCTGGTACTTACCACACTCAAAGCAGTCAATGTAATTGCTAAAAAAGACTTGATATTATTATCACAGCAAAGTTGAGAGGCACCATGCTATTCTGCAGTTCATTTTGACATGTATGGTCTGGTTTCTTGGTGACTTAATTTAGATATTAACACATACGCATGCTCAGAGTTAGAACAAAACATGCACAGGGTTGTGGGTTGTGTACATACTATGGTTAGCACAAACCTTAGGTTTTTCAACATGAGAAAACATTAAAAAAATATTCTATATGGCAAACGTCTGTGACATTGATTTGTAGATAGATTATTGATGTTGGTAGCGGATCCATCAGCAACATGATGAAGGGCTCCAGCATTGGGTAAGTCGATGGATGGATGCAGCATCTTCAATTCTATGAAATGTCATCGTAAAAAGAAGGTTGGTAAAGCTATATTTGGGTATGATCCCCTGCACCAAGAAAAAAAAACAAGCATTGATTACATACATACATACATAGAATCAAACTTAACTGAAGAGCGCAGCAGTTTTTTTCTTTGGTGTGAAACAATTAGAAATATTCTCAAACAGCTTTAGTTTTTGTCTTTGGAGAGACAAAACCAGCCAGGCACAGGCATCACCTTATTCTCTCAAGCTGCAGCGTTGGCACCCGAGTTCCCATCCCACCTGCAGCCATGTGACATAAAATATGCTACAGACTCCGATTTTAGCAGTATATTGCTAGTTGCCTGTTTTACATTGCTCATTCTGCTTACAAAAAGAAGAAATTTATGTTTTTATTTGATCAGAAAGGACCAACTCATTTCGTTATTTCCATCTGATCAGTGCAATGTTCAGATAGCTCCAATTGCACTGTGATATGGCAGCATCTGCAACACAAAAAGCACATCAATCATTTCAATTCTATCACAGATACATTTCAATTGATTCTAGTTAAACAATACAGCAAGGTTAATTTGGCAGATGGTATCGAGTTATTGATTTTCATCATTCACTCCTCCTGGATGAGCACGTAGCAACAGCAGGAAACCGCTTGCATTGAGTTGTTGACTTTAAAGTGGTCCGTCATGCAAGTGGTGACAGTGGAATGGAAAAACTCTCCTTAAACTGGAAGACACCTCCAGCAGAACCCGGCTCAATACTGCGCAGAGTGTAGAAATTGATTTTGGTGGGGGAGGCGCGGTAAATTCTGTTATCGACAGTAGGAGGGCCTGGATGGGAGGCAAATGTGGACGCTTACATTTTATAGAAGCATGCAGCTCACTGCTACGTTGTAAACGGAGAAAGAAACAACATTTGACAACAAGTCCTAACTAAAACAAAAAAAATTCATCCTGAGTATTTGTTCTTTAACAGATGAAACATGTACTTTAAAAAAAATTACACACCGGAGTATCTCAAATAGAATTGTTGGTAATTTATTCCAGAAAAAAAGTGGTTTAAGTAGCAAAACAATTTATAAAAAACTAAGTTTTTTATTTTAATAAAAAATAAATCAATATATAACTTTTTCCTTTCTGTCCTTTTTTATTTATACTAAGGCAGAGCAGGGACATAGCATGTTGCTTTGTAAAAGCATCTCTAAATCATTAAAGATTTTCTCTTCTTTTTAATACTTCAATATTTCATATCTAACAGATTTTATTTGACAAATACAACCTGAGTAAACACAGACAGCAATTTTCAAACTGTTTCACTTTTTGTTGCAGAAAAAGTGAAATTTCTTCTTTTGTTAAATCATAATTAGCCACAATTTTTGAAAAGCTGAGTTTATCAACAAATTCTTCTACAACTATTCTTACTGTGCGTCTTGCCTGTCAAATGTAAAGCAGCACACTGTAGATTGAAGCGGATCTCCAGCATTAGAGGAAAACCGCCATCTGATCCGGTTTGTTGCGGTGGGAGCAGCCGCAGCGTTGGTGGCGCTCTGCGTGAGTCAGCCGGACACACACAGAAAACGACAGCCGACCATATGGACCACCGGCGGCGTCCTCGCACAGGTCCAGTTCATCTCCTGCTGATGCTTCCAGTTCTTCTGGGTTTCTGCTGCTCAGCTTCTGATCTGCTTCACTGACAGCTTCAGCTTTTCTGTCTGGACCAACAGATGATTGGTTTGCTGCTGGAAACGGAGATGGTGCAGCAGATCCTGCAGGGGGCGCTCTGGGGCCTCAGTGTTCAGGTCGGTTACAGTCTCATCTCCCAGACTCCTGAATCTTCTGGTTCCTTCCTGAAATGATTTCCTGCAATAAAATGTTGGCTGGAAATGAGCAGAAAACTGAGAAAAACCTGAAAAGTTCAAATCTGACCTAAAGTTTTACAGCTCAACTCATACAAAGGAAAACATGAAAATAAAGGTGTTTGTTGTCACCTGAAAGGGGGAGGAGCCTAAGGTGCTTCCAGATGCTTAAAACACTAGAAATGCTGGAGTTAGTCCATTTTGACATAGGCTGGAGATAGTCCAAATGGCCTGAAGGATTGCTTTTGTTCTGTAAATAAATAAGGCCATTACCTTATAAGTACCCTGGTAATGGCCTCAACGCATCTCACAGTTGCACAATTGTTCCTTAGACTTAGACTGGATAATGCAGCACAACATCATGGATCAGCTGCAAAAGGTCACATCTCTCCAAAAACACTTCATGTATGCTTCAAAACTAGACTGAAGAGCATTACCTACAGGAGATCTGATCTCCTGTTGGTATCATAGATACCCACCCCCAACATGGACTATTCACACTGGCCTGACGGTCAACGACCACATTTACAATTGAAGAATGGATGCTAATTTGAGCCATCAGTCGTTGGTTCTTTTGGCACTGTTTCAGTAAGTCTGGGGAGAAATCGAAAACCTAGTACTCCTATTAAAGTGTTTGAACCAGCACAGCTGCTCAGTGGCGAATCCATCGACCAGAAGGTTTTCTGCACTTTCATCCCACGGGTGGTTTTCATCAGAGCAACATCTGAGTGGTCTCCTAAGAAACTTCAGGAAGTAATGTTGTTAGTAGTAACTCTTAAATCTGATAACA